>NW_026637633.1:0-1080 GCF_028554395.1 Pezoporus wallicus | reverse complement strand
CTGAGGGAACTGGTGGAAGTCATTGTTAGACCGCTCTCCATCATCTTTACCATGCCTCACCTCCATCCCTGGGAAAGTGATGGAACACCTTATCCTTGGTGCCATCTTAAGGCATATCAAGGATAAGAGGGTTATGAGGGGCAGTCAACATGGCTTCACCAAGGGGAAATCATGCTTGACCAATCTCTTAGCCTTTTATGAGGAAATAACACAGTGGATGGATGATGGCAGAGCGGTGGATGTGGTCTACCTTGACTTCAGCAAAGCATTTGACACAGTCTCCCACAGCATCCTCACAGCTAAATTGAGGAAGTGTGGTCTGGGTGATCAGGTAGTGAGGTGGACTGTGAACTGGCTGAAGGAGAGAAGCCAGAGAGTTGTAGTCTATGGGGCTGAGTCTAGTTGGAGGCCTGTAACTAGTGGAGTGCCTCAAGAGTCAGTACTGGGACCGGTATTATTTAATATATTCTTCAACGATTTAGATGAGGGAATTGAGTGTACTATCAGCAAGTTTGCTGATGACACTAAGCTGGGAGGAGTGGCTGACACGCCAGAAGGCTGTGCTGCCATCCAGCGAGACCTGGACAGGCTGGAGAGTTGGGCAGGGAATAACTTGATGAAATATAACAAGGGAAAGTGTAGAGTCCTGCATCTGGGCAGGAACAACCCCAGGTTCCAGTCTAGGTTGGGGAACGACCTGTTAGAGAGCAGTGTAGGGGAGAGGGACCTGGGGGTCCTAGTGGACGACAGGATGACCATGAGCCAACACTGTGCCCTTGTGGCCAAGAAGGCCAATGGCATCCTGGGGTGTATTAGAAGGGGGGTGGTTAGTTGGTCGAGAGAGGTTCTCCTTCCCCTCTACTCTGTCCTGGTGAGACCGCATCTGGAATATTGTGTCCAGTTCTTGGCCTCTCAGTTCAAGAAGGACAGGGAGCTGCTGGAGAGAGTCCAGCTCAGGGCAACGAAGATGATTAAGGGAGTGGAGCATCTCCCTTATGAGGAAAGACTGAGGGAGCTGGGTCTCTATAGTTTGGAGAAGAGGAGACTGAGGGGTGAGCTTATTAGTGTATATAAATATAT
>NW_026637632.1:0-1048 GCF_028554395.1 Pezoporus wallicus | reverse complement strand
AGGGCATCTAAAAGGGGTTTGAGGGCATCTAAAGGGGGTTTGGGGGCTTCTAAAGGGGGTTTGAGGGCATCTAAGGGGGGTTTGGGGAGGGTAAAGGGGGTTTGAAGGCATCTAAGGGGGGTTTGAGGGCATCTAAGGGGGGTTTGAGGGTATCTAAAGGTGGTTTGGGGGAGTTTAAAGGGGAGTTGGGGGGAGTAAAGGGGGTTTGAAGGCATCTAAGGGGGGTTTTAAGGCATCTAAAAGGGGTTTGAGGGCATCTAAAAGGGGGTTTGAGGGCATCTAAAAGGGGTTTGAGGGCATCTAAAGGGGGTTTGAAGGCATCTAAAAGGGGTTTGAGGGCATCTAAAGGGGGTTTGAGGGCATCTAAGGGGGGTTTGGGGGCACCTCTGAAGCTTTTTGTGGTCCCCAGTGCGCCTTGCGGCCCTGTGGGGGTCTTTGCCTGGTCCTGGGTGGACCCTGAGGCCCCACATCCCAAACCCCCCCACCCCTCTTTGTCCCCACGAGCAGGCTTTGGGGACGACCTCAACTGCATCTTCAACGACGACAACGCCGAGAAGCTGGTGCTGCGCATCCGCATCATGAACAGCGACGAGAACAAGATGCAGGAGGTGGGGACCCCCCCCCCCCCCCCACCACCACCCATCTCCCCTTTGGGAGCACCCATGGGTGCTGCTGGGTCACCCATGTCCCCTGGGTTTGGTCCCCAGGAGGAGGAGGTGGTGGACAAGATGGACGACGACGTCTTCCTGCGCTGCATCGAGTCCAACATGCTCACCGACATGACGCTGCAGGGCATCGAGCAGATCAGCAAGGTAAGGAGGGGGCACCCATGGGTGCTGGAGCACCTTAGGTTCTCCGTTGGGAGGTCTGTGGGTGCCAGTTGTGTCACCCCAGGAGCACCCATGGGTGCCCTGTGGGTGCTGGGGACCTTGAGGAGCACTTGGAGGTTCTCCATTGGGACCTTTAGGAGGTCTATGGGTGCCAGTTGTGTCACCCCAGTAGCACCCATGGGTGCCCTATGGGTGCTAGGGACCTTGAGGAGCACCGT
>NW_026637631.1:0-10488 GCF_028554395.1 Pezoporus wallicus | reverse complement strand
CTATGTGTCTATAGGGATGCAAAGAGCCCCTATAGAGCCCTAGGGATCCATACAGCCCCTATGTGTCTATAGGGATGCAAAGAGCCCCTATAGAGCCCTAGGGATCCATACAGCCCCTATGTGTCTATAGGGATGCAAAGAGCCCCTATAGAGCCCTAGGGATCCATACAGCCCCTATGTCTATAGTGCTATAGGGATCCATACAGCAAACAGCCCCTATAGAACCCTAGGGATCCATACAGCCCCTATGTGTCTATAGGGATGCAAACAGCCCCTATAGAGCCCTAGGGATCCATACAGCCCCTATGTGTCTATAGGGATGCAAAGAGCCCCTATAGAGCCCTAGGGATCCAGATGGTCTCTATGGGGCATCACTTTGGTGCACGTGACCCCTATAGGTCCCAGGCCCCTCTCACAGTCCCTATATATAACAGCCATACAGCACATTGAGCACCCATCCAGACCATATAGATAGGAGCCATACAGCACCCAGGCACCCATCCAGTCCCTATACAGGCCCTACTATACCCATATACCATACAGCACCGTACGGCCCCTACACAGCCTATAGAGCCCATACAGCACCAATACTGCCCTATGGAGCTCTATACAGCCCATATAGCATTGACATTGCTCTATGGAGCTCTACACAGCCCATATAGCATTGACATTGCCCTATGGATCTCTACACAGCCCATATAGCATTGACATTGCCCTATGGAGCCCTATAGAGCCCATATAGCATTGATACTGCCCTATGGAGCTCTACACAGCCCATATAGCATTGACATTGCCCTATGGAGCCCTATAGAGCCCATATAGCATTGATACTGCCCTATGGAGCTCTATATAGCCCATATAGCATTGATACTGCCCTATGGAGCTCTATATAGCCCATATAGCACCAGTACTGCCCAAAGGGGCATGGGGGGGGGTCCATAGGGCTCCTATAGGGGGGCTCTTACCTGCGGGCGGGGGGAGGTTGGAGCCAAGAGGAGCCGGGTGGTACCTGGAGGGGGGGGGAACACGGACAGAGGGATGGGGGGGGTGGATGGACAAGGGGGGGGGCACGATGGGGAGAGTGGGGGGGGACGACAAGGAGCTATCCCTGCCTATGGGGGGATGAAGGGATGGGGAGGGACGGGGAGGGATGGGCAGGGACGGGGAGGGATGGGGATGGGGAGGGATGGGGATGGGGAGGGGTGGGGATGGGGAGGGGTGGGGATGGGGGTTGGATGGGTCCAAAGGGGGGGGTGATGCTGGTCTGTGGGGCTCTGAGGCCTGGGAAACTCATCACATCCCCCCCTCCCCCCTTCCCGTCCCCATCCCATCCGGATCCGCCGGGATTCGGAAGCCACCGCCCGGAATTCCTGAATTCCTGCCCCGGCCGGACACGGGGGGGGGGCACCCAAAACGGGCTCTGCACGTGGGGGGTGCGCGGGGTCCACGTGGGCACGGCCTGGACCGCGCGTGGAGGGGATGCACACACGTGTAAGGGATGCACACGTATGTACGGATGCACACACGTGTAGGGGATACACACACGTGTAGGGGATACACACACGTAGGTAGGGATGCACACGTATGTACGGATGCACACACGTGTAGGGATGCACACGTATGTAGGGGATGCACACACGTGTAGGGGATACACACACGTGTAGGGATGCACACGTATGTACGGATGCACACACGTGTAGGGGATGCACACATATGTAGGGAATGCACACACATGTAGGGGATACACACACGTATGTAGGGATGCACACGTATGTACGGATGCACACACATGTAGGGATGCACACGTATGTAGGGGATGCACACACGTGTAGGGGATACACACACGTGTAGGGATGCACACGTATGTACGGATGCACACACGTGTAGGGGATGCACACGTATGTAGGGGATGCACACACGTGTAGGGGATACACACACGTATGTAGGGATGCACACGTATGTACGGATGCACACACGTGTAGGGATGCACACGTATGTAGGGGATGCACACACGTGTAGGGGATACACACACGTGTAGGGATGCACACGTATGTAGGGGATGCACACACGTGTAGGGGATACACACACGTGTAGGGATGCACACGTATGTAGGGGATGCACACACATGTAGGGGATACACACACGTATGTAGGGATGCACACGTATGTACGGATGCACACACGTGTAGGGGATGCACACGTATGTAGGGGATGCACACACGTGTAGGGGATACACAAACGTGTAGGGATGCACACGTTGTAGGGGATGCACACACGGGTAGGGGATGCACACATGTAGTCTGTTGCACATACATGTAGGGGAAGCACACGCGTGTGATGGGTGCTCTTGCACACACACGTATGTGATGCACACACATGTATGTATGGGATGCACCCACATGTACGTGATGCACACACATGTATCTGATGCACCCACATGCATGTGATGCACCCACACGTATGTGATGCACCCACATGTATGTCATGCACCCACATATATGTGATGCACACACATGTATGTATGTGATGCACCCACATGTATGTACGGGATGCACACACATGTATGTATGTGATGCACCCACATATATGTATGTGATGCACCCACATGTATGTGATGCACCCACACGTATGTGATGCACCCACATGTATGTGATGCACCCACATGTATGTGATGCACTCACATGTATGGGATGCACACACATGTATGTATGTGATGCACCCACACGTATGTGATGCACACAGATGTATGTGATGCACCCACATGTATGTGATGCACACACATGTATGGGATGCACACACATGTATGTATGTGATGCACTCACATATATGGGATGCACACACATGTATGTATGTGATACACCCACACGTATGTGATGCACCCACACGTATGGGATGCACCCACACGTATGTGATGCACCCACACGTATGTGATGCACCCACACGTATGGGATGCACCCACACGTATGGGATGCACCCACATGTATGTGATGCACACACATGTATGTATGTGATGCACCCACATATAGGTATGAGATGCACCCACATGTATGTGATGCACTCACATGTATGGGATGCACACACATGTATGTATGTGATGCACTCACATATATGGGATGCACCCACATGTATGTATGTGATACACCCACACGTATGTATGTGATGCACCCACACGTATGTGATGCACCCACACGTATGGGATGCACCCACATGTATGTGATGCACACACATGTATGTATGTGATACACCCACATGTATGTGATGCACACAGATGTATGTGATGCACCCACATGTATGTGATACACTCACACGTATGGGATGCACACACATGTATGTATGTGATGCACTCACATATATGGGATGCACACACATGTATGTATGTGATACACCCACACGTATGTGATGCACCCACACGTATGTGATGCACCCACATGTATGTATGTGATGCACCCACATGTATGTGATGCACCCACATGTATGTATGTGATGCACACACATGTATGTGATGCACCCACACGTATGTGATGCACCCACATGTATGTGATGCACCCACATATATGAATGTGATGCACCCACACGTATGTGATGCACCCACATGTATGTGATGCACCCACATGTATGTGATGCGCCCACATGTATGTATGTGATGCACCCACATGTATGTGATGCACCCACATGTATGTATGTGATGCACCCACATGTATGTGATGCACCCACATGTATGTATGTGATGCATACACATGTATGTGATGCACCCACATGTATGTGATGCACCCACACCTATGTGATGCACCCACATGTATGTATGTGATGCACCCACATGTATGTACGTGATGCACCCACATGTATGTACGTGATGCACCCACATGTATGTATGTGATGCACCCACATGTATGGGATGCACCCACATGTATGTATGTGATGCACCCACACGTATGTGATGCACCCACATGTATGTGATGCACCCACATGTATGTATGTGATGCATACACATGTATGTATGTGATGCACCCACATGTATGTATGTGATGCACCCACATGTATGTGATGCACCCACACGTATGTGATGCACCCACATGTATGTATGTGATGCACCCACATGTATGTACCGGATGCACCCACATGTATGTATGTGATGCACCCACATGTATGTGATGCACCCACATGTATGTATGTGATGCACCCACATGTATGTATGTGATGCACCCACATGTATGAATGTGATGCACCCACATGTATGTATGTGATGCACCCACATGTATGTATGTGATGCACCCACATGTATGTGATGCACCCACATGTATGTATGTGATGCACCCACATGTATGTATGTGATGCACCCACATGTATGTGATGCACCCACATGTATGTGATGCACCCACATGTATGTGATGCATACACATGTATGTGATGCACCCACATGTATGTATGTGATGCACCCACATGTATGTGATGCACCCACATGTATGTATGTGATGCACCCACATGTATGTGATGCATACACATGTATGTGATGCACCCACATGTATGTATGTGATGCACCCACATGTATGTGATGCACCCACATGTATGTATGTGATGCACCCACATGTATGTGATGCACACACATGTATGTATGTGATGCACCCACATGTATGTATGTGATGCACCCACATGTATGTGATGCACCCACATGTATGTATGTGATGCACCCACATGTATGTATGTGATGCACCCACATGTATGTGATGCACCCACATGTATGTGATGCGCCCACATGTATGTATGTGATGCACCCACATGTATGGGATGCACCCACATGTATGTATGTGATGCACCCACATGTATGTGATGCACCCACATGTATGTATGTGATGCACACACATGTATGTGATGCACCCACATGTATGTATGTGATGCACCCACATGTATGTATGTGATGCACCCACATGTATGTATGTGATGCACCCACATGTATGTGATGCACCCACATGTATGTATGTGATGCACCCACATGTATGTATGTGATGCACCCACATGTATGTGATGCACCCACATGTATGTATGTGATGCACACACATGTATGTGATGCACCCACATGTATGTATGTGATGCACCCACATGTATGTATGTGATGCACCCACATGTATGTATGTGATGCACCCACATGTATGTGATGCACCCACATGTATGTATGTGATGCACCCACATGTATGTGATGCACCCACATGTATGTATGTGATGCACCCACATGTATGTGATGCACCCACATGTATGTGATGCACCCACATGTATGTGATGCGCCCACATGTATGTATGTGATGCACCCACATGTATGGGATGCACCCACATGTATGTATGTGATGCACCCACATGTATGTGATGCACCCACATGTATGTATGTGATGCACACACATGTATGTGATGCACCCACATGTATGTATGTGATGCACCCACATGTATGTGATGCATACACATGTATGTGATGCACCCACATGTATGTATGTGATGCACCCACATGTATGTGATGCACCCACATGTATGTATGTGATGCACCCACATGTATGTGATGCACACACATGTATGTATGTGATGCACCCACATGTATGTATGTGATGCACCCACATGTATGTGATGCACCCACATGTATGTATGTGATGCACCCACATGTATGTATGTGATGCACCCACATGTATGTGATGCACCCACATGTATGTGATGCGCCCACATGTATGTATGTGATGCACCCACATGTATGTATGTGATGCACCCACATGTATGTGATGCACCCACATGTATGTATGTGATGCACCCACATGTATGTATGTGATGCACCCACATGTATGTATGTGATGCACCCACATGTATGTGATGCACCCACATGTATGTATGTGATGCACCCACATGTATGTGATGCACCCACATGTATGTATGTGATGCACCCACATGTATGTGATGCACCCACATGTATGTGATGCACCCACATGTATGTGATGCGCCCACATGTATGTATGTGATGCACCCACATGTATGGGATGCACCCACATGTATGTATGTGATGCACCCACATGTATGTGATGCACCCACATGTATGTATGTGATGCACCCACATGTATGTATGTGATGCACCCACATGTATGTATGTGATGCACCCACATGTATGTATGTGATGCACCCACATGTATGTATGTGATGCACCCACATGTATGTGATGCACCCACATGTATGTATGTGATGCACCCACATGTATGTATGTGATGCACCCACATGTATGTATGTGATGCACCCACATGTATGTATGTGATGCACCCACATGTATGTATGTGATGCACCCACATGTATGTATGTGATGCACCCACATGTATGTGATGCACCCACATGTATGTATGTGATGCACCCACATGTATGTATGTGATGCACCCACATGTATGTATGTGATGCACCCACATGTATGTGATGCACCCACATGTATGTATGTGATGCACACACATGTATGTATGTGATGCACCCACATGTATGTATGTGATGCACACACATGTATGTATGTGATGCACCCACATGTATGTGATGCACCCACATGTATGTATGTGATGCACCCACATGTATGTGATGCACCCACATGTATGTATGTGATGCACCCACATGTCATGCACCCACATGTATGTGATGCACCCACATGTATGTATGTGATGCACCCACATGTATGTATGTGATGCACCCACATGTATGTCATGCACCCACCCACGGCGCCGCACGGCGCAGGACATCGCACACCCGGCACCACGTGACGCCCTCGTGCACCCCCCACGTGACACACGCGGACCCCGGTTCCCCCGGGGGGGGGGCGGTCACTCGCTCGCACGGCGCCGGGGGTTGGTCGCCGTTGCCATGGCGACGCCTCCCCGGCGCTGTCAGCGCTGTCACCCGCCCGCGCCGTCGCCTGGCAACGGCCGCCCCGGCAACGCGCGGCCCTGTCGCGACACAGCGGGGCCCCGGCGCGACAGGACGGGGCCTGTCGTGATGTGCCAGCCCCCCCCCCCCCCCAACGTGTCGCAAAGCCCTGTTGTGACGTCAGCCCTATCGCGACACACCGCAATGCAATACACTGGCCTGATCGCGACAGATCAACCGGGTTGCGATGGGTCCTGTCACGACAGCGATCCATCGGGACGCGCCGGGGTCCTATCGCGATAGCTCAGCCCCATAGCAACGCCCCAGCATCACCGCCACGGGCTCTGTCGCGACAGGATCGGGACAGAGCCGCCCAATCGTGACGCACGCGATGACACCCCCAGTGTGTGGACCCAGGCAGCCGGGGAGGGGGGGGGAGGTTGAAGGAAGGAGGTCAAGGGGGGGTTAAGGGGAGGTCAAAGGTCATGGGGGGGCAGCACTGACCTCACTGTCCTCGAGCTGTCCCGGTCCGACCTGGGGGGAGGAGGGGGGGGGGGGGCAGGGTCAGGGACAGCCCAAAGTGTCCCCACCCCCCCCATAACCCCGCCCATCCCCCTCCATCCCTCCCCCATCCCCATCCCCCCCCTTGTCCCATCCCCAGGCACCCGGCCAGGCCGGGCAGACGGTGCCACCATGGGGGGGAGGGAGGGGGTGTGGGGGTGGTGACGTGCGTGTCCCCGTGTGACCCCCCCCCGCACATGGTGCATCCCCCCCATAGGGTGCAATGAGCTCTGCCTGCGCTCAGCCCATGGGGGAGGGGGGGCGGGATGCTCCATTGAGGGTCCATGATTGGGGGGTGGGGCGGGATGCTCCATTGGGGGTCCATGGAGGGAGGGTGGCTGGGATGCTCCATTGGGGGTCCATGGAGGGAGGGGGGCAGGATGCTCCATTGGGGGTCCAGGGTGGGGGGGGGGGCAGGATGCTCCATTGGGGGTCCATGGAGGGAGGGGGGCAGGATGCTCCATTGAGGGTCCATGATTGGGGGGTGGGGCGGGATGCTCCATTGGGGGCCCATGGTGGGTGGGGCGGGATGCTCCATTGGGGGTCCATGGAGGGGGGGTGGCTGGGATGCTGCATTGGGGGTCCATGGAGGGGGGTGGCTGGGATGCTCCATTGGGGGTCCATGATTGGGGGGGGGGGGGCGGGATGCTCCATTGGGGGCCCATGGGGGGGAGGCCGGGATGCTCCATTGGGGGTCCATGGAGGGGGGGGCGGGATGCTCCATTGGGGGCCCATGGGGGGGAGGCCGGGATGCTCCATTGGGGGTCCATGGTTGGGGGGGGGGGGGGTCCTTACTTGCGCTGCAGGGTGGTGGCCGGGCTGGTGCTGGCGCTGGTGCTGTGCCCGCCCCCCCCGGGGCTGGAGCTGCGGCTCAAGGGCACCCGCGGCCAATCCCGGTCCCAGTCGCGGCCGTGGTGATGGTGATGGTGATGATGGGAAGCGCCGCAGCGATCCCGGGGGCACGGCGCAGGATAGGGCCCTTCCCGGTCCAGACAGGGCGGGTAATGCCCGTCCCGGCCTCGGTACTGCAGCTCCCGCTCCACGTGGCTCTGGTACTGCCCATCCCGCTCCATGCGGCTCGAGTATTGCCCGTCGGGGTCGATCCGGGCGGAATATTGCCCCTCGCGCTCCATGCGGCTCGGATACTGCCCCTCGCGCTCCAGGCGGCTCAGGTCCAAGTGGGGCTGGTACTGGAGATCCCGCTCCAAGCAGCTGTGGTACTGCCCATCCTGGTCCATGCGCCCCGCGTACGGCGCGTCCCGCTCCATACGGCCCGGATACGGCGCATCCTGGTCCATGCGGCCCGGGTACTGAGCATCCCGCTCCATACGCCCTGGATACGGCGCATCTTGGTCCATATGCCCCGGATACGGCGCATCCTGGTCCATACGCCCCGGATACGGCGCGTCCTGGTCCATGCGCCCCGCATACGGCGCATCCTGGTCCATGCGCCCCGCATACGGCGCATCCTGGTCCATGCGCCCCGCATACGGCGCATCCCGCTCCGGACGGCCCTGATAGGCTCTATCGCGATCCTTACGGCTCAGATAGGCCCTATCGTGATCCCGGTTGGGATACGGCCCATCCCGCTCCGCCAGCGCCTCGTATTGCCCGTCGCGATCCAGACGGGCCCCATAGGCTCGGTCCCGCTCCGCACGCCCGCTGTACTGCCCGTCGCGATCCAAGGGCTCCGGGTACTGCCCGTCGCGATCCAAGGGGGACGGGTACTGCCCGTCGCGATCCAAGGGGGACGGGTATTGCCTGTCGTGGTCCATGTGGCCCTGGTAGGGCAGGTCGCGCTCCGGATGGGGCCCATAGGGCAGGTCGGGATCGGGTGGGAATTGCCCCTCTGCCTCCAAGTGGTTCTGGTATTGACCATCGGGATCTGCGTGGCCCTGGGGAGGTGGGGGCGGATATAGGGCTATATAGGGCTATATGGGGCTCTATGGGGTATACAGGGCTATATGGGCCTGGGGCCCCTCTGACCTGGCCCATTTGGTCCTAAACCACCTCTCCTGGACCATATGGGCCCTAGGACCCCCTGACCAGGTCTATATGGGCCCTAGGACCCCAGACCTGGTCTATATGGGCCTTAGGACCCCTGACCTGGTCTATATGGGCCCTAGGACCCCTGACCTGGTCTATATGGGCCCTAGGACCCCTGACCTGGTCTATATGGGCCCTAGGACCCCAGACCTGGTCTATATGTGCCCTAGGACCACACAGTGCCCATATTCCCCTCATTCCCAGCTCCCCCAGGCTCTATTACCCCCCACTTTGGGGATCCCTGGTCCATATAAGACCATATAGGTCCATATGGGTCCATACGGGTCCATATAGGTCCATACGCGTCCATATAGGTCCATATGGGTCTATAACCCCCTCCACGGTCCCTGCACCCCAAAACTGGGTACCCACTCCATCAGCCCCCCAAAACACCCCCATAACCCCCTCCCCATGCCCTCTACACCCCCAAACGGGGGCGCCTGCTTCATGAGTCCCCCTATGGCACCCCCATCACCCCCCAACACCCCAAAACAGGGGGCTCCCCCCATAACACCCCTCAATGACTCCCCCATACCCCAAAACTGCAAGACCCCCCTCCATGACCCGCAAATGGGGGGGGTCCCCCCCACAACTCCCCCTATGACCCCCCATCACCCTAACTGGGGGTTGCCCCCCATAACCCCCCTCTATGACCCCCAAATAGAGGGGGTCCCCCATAACACCCATCTATGACCCCCAAATTGGGGGGTCTCTCCCATAACCCCCCTCTATGACCTCCCATACCCCCAAATTGAGTGGTTTTCTCCCCTATAACTACCCCCTATGAGCCCCCCATCACCCCAACTGGGGGTCCCCCCCTGTAACTCCCCCATCACCCCCTCTATGACCCTCAAATAAGGGGGTCTCCCCCATTCCCCCTCTCTATGACTCCTCTCTACCCCCAAATTGAGGGGGGGCCCCACCCATTGACCCCCCTCCATGACCCCCACCCCCTCTATGCCCCCCATATTGGGGGTGTCCCCCCCCATCCCTCCCTCCCTGACCCCCAAATAAG
>NW_026637630.1:0-1073 GCF_028554395.1 Pezoporus wallicus | reverse complement strand
GCACGAACAGTTGCCGTCTGCTCCCACAATCGAAGAGCCAGGAGGGAAAGCTGGTGAAAGCTTAGGGTTAGGTTAGGGTTAGGGTTAGGGTTAGGGTTAGGGTTAGGGGTAGGGTTAGGGTTAGGGTTAGGGTTAGGGTTAGGCTTAGGGTTAGGGTTAGGGTTAGGGTTAACGGATAGGGTTAGGGTTAGGGTTAGGGTTAGGGTTAGGGTTTAGGGTTAGGGTTAGGGGTTGGGGTTAGGGTTAGGGTTTGGGTTAGGGTTTAGGGTTAGGGTTAGGGACAGTCATTAGGGTTGCCGTCTGCTCCCACAGTCGAAGAGCCAGGAGGGAAAGCATGTGCGGCGCATCTTCAGCACACAGTCAGCTTTGCAATGCTGTCACCATTATTGCTGTCACTCCTCGGTTTCATACCTAAAAGTACATTTGAATGCAACCTCTCCAAAGCTGCTTCTCAGCTGCCCAGTAGCACAGCGATTAGTGCACGAACTTCTGGCCTCTGCTCCCAGATCCGAAGAGCCAGGGAGGGAAAGCATGTGCTGGGCATCTTCAGCACACAGTCAGCTTTGCAACGGTGTCACCATCATTGCTGTCGCTCCTCGCTTTCATACCTAAAGGTCCATTTGAATGCACCCTCTTCTGAGCTTGCTCTCGGCTGCCCAGAAGCACAGTGAGTAGAGCACGAACGGTTGCCGTCTGCTAGCACAGTGGAGGAGCCAGGAGGGAAAGCATGCGCTGGGCATCTTCAGCACACAGTCAGCTTTGCAACAGTGCCTCCATCATTGCTGACGCTTTTCACTTTCATACCTAGAAGTTCATTTGAATCCACCTTCTCCGCTCATTGCTCTTGGCTGTCCAGCGGCACAGTCAGTAGAGCACGAACGTCTGGCCTCTGCTCCCAGAGCCGAAGAGCCAGGAGGGAAAGCATGTGCTGGGCATCTTCAGCACACAGTCAGCTTTGCAACGGTGTCACCATCATTGCTGTCGCTCCTCGCTTTCATACCTAAAGGTCCATTTGAATGCACCCTCTTCGGAGCTTGCTCTCGGCTGCCCAGCTGCACAGTGAGAAGAGCACG
>NW_026637629.1:0-1077 GCF_028554395.1 Pezoporus wallicus | reverse complement strand
TAACCCATAAACCTAACCCTAACCCTAGCCCTAACCCTAACCCCTAACCTTAACCCCTAACCCTAACCCTAACCCTAACCCTAACCCTAACCCTAACCTTTCACCAGCTTTCCCTCCTGGCTTTTCGATTGTGGGAGCAGACGGCAACTGTTCGTGCTCTACTCACTGTGCAGCTGGGCAGCCGAGAGCAAGCTCCAAAGAGGGTGCATTCAAATGGACCTTTAGGTATGAAAGCGAGGAGCGACAGCAATGATGGTGACACCGTTGCAAAGCTGACTGTGTGCTGAAGATGCCCAGCACATGCTTTCCCTCCTGGCTCTTCGGATCTGGGAGCAGAAGCCAGACGTTCGTGCACTAATCGTTCTGCCCCTGGGCAGCCGAGAACAAGCTTCGGAGAGGTTGCACTCAAATGGACTTTTAAGTATGAAAGCGAGGAGCGACAGCAATGATGGTGACACAGTTGCAAAGCTGACTGTGTGCTGAAGATGCCCAGCACATGCTTTCCCTCCTGGCTCTTCGGCTCTGGGAGCAGAGGCCAGACGTTCGTGCTCTAATCGCTGTGCTACTTGGCAGCTCAGAGCAAGCTCCGTAGAGGTTGCATTCGAGTGGACTTTTAGGTATGAAACCGAGGAGCGACAGCAATGATGGTGACACCGTTGCAAAGCTGACTGTGTGCTGAAGATGCCCAGCACATGCTTTCCCTCCTGGCTCTTCGGCTCTGAGAGCAGAGGCCAGACGTTCGTGCTCTACTGACTGTGCTGCTGGGCAGCCAAGAGCAACGAGCAGAGAAGTTGGATTCAAATGAACTTCTCGGTATGAAAGTGAGGAGCGACAGCAAAGATGGAGGCACTGTTGCAAAGCTGACTGTGTGCAGAAGATTCAGAGCACCAGCTTTCCCTCCTGGCTCTTCGATTGTGGGAGCAGACGGCAACTGTTCGTGCTCTACTGACTGTGCTGCTGGGCAGCCGAGAGCAAGCTCCGAAGAGGGTGCATTCAAATGGACCTTTAGGTATGACACCGAGGAGCGACAGCAATGATAGTGACACCGTTGCAAAGCTGACTGCGTGCTGAAGATGC
>NW_026637627.1:0-10496 GCF_028554395.1 Pezoporus wallicus | reverse complement strand
CCATCGCGAAGCGTTCGTGGAGAGGCCGAGGGGGTTTTTATGGGGTAGGGAGGGGGGGGAGGGGAGGGGAGGGGACCGCCCCCCAACCCCCACCCCACACATATGGGGTGGAGACTCCCAGTGTGGGGGGGAGGGGGAGGTGCCAGACTCATGCTGGGCACCGCCCCCAATGGAGAGGGGGTGGTGGAGGAAGGGGTTGTGTGTGAGAGACACCCGCTGTGCCCCATAGATACCCACTGTGCCCCATAGATACCCTTCATGAGCCCTATAGACTCCCGCTGTGCCCCATAGGTGCCCCATAGACACCCGATGTGCCCCATAGGTACCCCATAGACACCCACTGTGCCCCATAGATACCCACTGTGCCCCATAGATACCCTTCATGAGCCCTATAGACTCCCGCTGTGCCCCATAGGTACCCCATAGACACCCACTGTGCCCCATAGATACCCACTGTGCCCCATAGATACCCTTCATGAGCCCTATAGACTCCCGCTGTGCCCCATAGGTACCCCATAGACACCCACTGTGCCCCATAGATACCCACTGTGCCCCATAGACACCCGCTGTGCCCCATAAGTACCGCATAGACACCCACTGTGCCCCATAGATACCCACTGTGCCCCATAGATACCCTTCATGAGCCCTATAGACTCCCGCTGTGCCCCATAGGTACCCCATAGACACCCACTGTGCCCCATAGATACCCACTGTGCCCCATAGATACCCTTCATGAGCCCTATAGACTCCCGCTGTGCCCCATAAGTACCCCATAGACACCCGATGTGCCCCATAGGTACCCCATAGACACCCGCTGTGCCCCATAGGTGCCCCATAGACACCCGCTGTGCCCCATAGGTACCCCATAGACACCCCCTGTGCCCCATAGGTACCCCATAGACACCCACTGTGCCCCATAGGTGCCCCATAGACACCCGCTGTGCCCCATAAGTACCCCATAGACACCCGCTGTGCCCCATAGGTACCCCATAGACACCCGCTGTGCCCCATAGGTACCGCATAGACACCCGCTGTGCCCCATAGGTGCCCCATAGACACCCGATGTGCCCCATAGGTACCCCATAGACACCCGCTGTGCCCCATAGGTACCCCATAGACACCCGATGTGCCCCATAGGTACCCCATAGACACCCGCTGTGCCCCATAGGTATCCCATAGACACCCGCTGTGCCCCATAGGTACCCCATAGACACCCGCTGTGCCCCATAGGTACCCCATAGACACCCGCTGTGCCCCATAGGTACCCCATAGACACCCGCTGTGCTCCATAGGTGCCCCATAGACACCCGCTGTGCCCCATAGGTACCCCATAGACACCCGCTGTGCCCCATAGATACCCTTCATGAGCCCTATAGACACCCGCTGTGCCCCATAGGTACCCCATAGACACCCGCTGTGCCCCATAGGTGCCCCATAGACACCCCCTGTGCCCCATAGGTACCCCATAGACACCCGCTGTGCCCCATAGGTACCCAATAGACACCCGCTGTGCCCCATAAGTACCCCATAGACACCCACTGTGCCCCATAGGTACCCCATAGACACCCACTGTGCCCCATAAGTACCCCATAGACACCCACTGTGCCCCATAGGTACCCCATAGACACCCGCTGTGCCCCATAAGTACCCCATAGACACCCACTGTGCCCCATAGGTACCCCTCATGAGCCCCATAGGTATCCATTGTGCCCCATAGGTACCCACTGTGCCCCATAGGTACCGCATAGACACCTCCTGTGCCCCATAGGTAACCCATAGACACCCACTGTGCCCCATAGATACACCTCGTGAGCCCCATAGGTATCCATTGTGCCCCATAGGTATCCATTGTGCCCCATAGGTACCCACTGTGTCCCATAGGTACCCCTCGTGGGCCCCATAGGTACCCCATAGACACCCACTGTGCCCCATAGATACGCCTCGTGAGCCCCATAGGTATCCATTGTGCCCCATAGGTACCCCATAGACACCCCCTGTGCCCCATAGGTACCCCATAGACACCCACGGTGCCCCATAGATACCCACTGTGCCCCATAGACACCCCCTGTGCCCCATAGATACCCTGTGAGACCCACAGACACCCTCTGTGCCCCATAGATAACCCCATAGACATCACGTAGACCCCTGCTGTGCTCCAGAGATGCTTGTATTGGTACCAGCTGTGCCCCATAGACGTCCCATAGACAACCCCTGTGCCCCATAGATGCCTCCTGTGCCCCATAGACGCCCCATAGATGTCTTCTGTGCCCCATAGACACCCCATAGACAACCCCTGTGCCCTATAGACAACCCCTGTGCCCCATAGACACCCCATAGATGTCTTCTGTGCCCCATAGACCACCCCTGTGCACTACAGACAACCAATGTGCCCCATAGACACCCCATAGATGTCTTCTGTGCCCCATAGACCACCCCTGTGCCCCATAGACACCCCATAGATGTCTTCTGTGCCCCATAGACCACCCCTGTGCCCCATAGACCACCCCTGTGCCCCATAGACACCCCATAGATGTCTTCTGTGCCCCATAGACCACCCCTGTGCCCCATAGACACCCCATAGATGCCTCCTGTGCCCCATAGACAACCCCTGTGCCCCATAGACACCCCATAGACCATCCCTGTGCCCTATAGACCACCCCTGTGCCCCATAGACCACCCCTGTGCCCCATAGACACCCCCTAGATGCCTCCTGTGCCCCACAGCCTCCTCTATAGGCACCAGCCGTGTCTATCGATGCCCCCCATCGATGCCCCATAGACTCCTGCTGTGCCCCACAGACACCCCCCCCACCCCCCAGTCCACTTGTGGGGCTGCCCCACTGTTGGGGGTGCGGTGGTTTCAGGTGGGGGAGGGGCGGTTCCAGACACCGAAATTCCCGCGCTGGGGGGGGGGGGGGGGGGAGGGGGGGGGGGGGGGGGGGAGGGGTTGGCAAAACCTGGGGGGAAAAATGCTCAAAATAGCAAAAAATGCGAATTGGTGCCCAAAATGGGGGGGGAGGGGGGGGTGCGAGTGGCTGTGGGGCACAATGGGTGTCTATGGGGCACAGCGGGTGTCTATGGGGCACAGCGGGTGTCTATGGGGCACAGCAGGTGTCTGTGGGGCACAACAGGTGTCTATGGGGCACAACGGGTGTCTGTGGGGCACAAAAGGTGTCTGTGGGGCACAACAGGTGTCTATGGGGCACAGCAGGTGTCTATGGGGCACAATGGGTGTCTGTGGGGCACAGCAGGTGTCTATGTGGTGTTTATGGGGCACAGCAGGTGTCTGTGGGGCACAACGGGTGTCTGTGGGGCACAACGGGTGTCTGTGGGGCACAGCGGGAGTCTATGGGGCACAACGGGTGTCTATGGGGCACAGCGGGTGTCTATGGGGCACAGTGGGTGTCTATGGGGCACAACGGGGCTATGGGGTACAGCGGGTGTCTATGTGGTGTCTATGGGGCACAGCGGGTGTCTATGGGGCACAGCGGGTGTCTATGGGGCACAACGGGTGTCTATGGGGCACAACAGGTTTCTATGGGGCACAACGGGTGTCTATGGGGCACAGCGGGTGTCTATGGGGCACAAGGGGTGTCTATGGGGCACAGCAGGTGTCTATGGGGCACAGCGGGTGTCTATGGGGCACAACAGGTTTCTATGGGGCACAGCGGGTGTCTATGGGGCACAACAGGTTTCTATGGGGCACAGTGGGTGTCTATGGGGCACAGCAGGTGTCTGTGGGGCACAACAGGTGTCTATGGGGAACAGCAGGTGTCTATGGGGCACAGCGGGTGTCTATGGGGCACAGTGGGTGTCTATGGGGCACAGCGGGTGTCTCTGTGGTGTCTATGGGGCACAGTGGGTGTCTATGGGGCGCACCACATGTCTATGGGGCACAACAGGTGTCTATGGGGCACAACGGGTGTCTATGGGGCACAACAGGTGTCTATGGGGCACAACGGGTGTCTATGGGGCACAGCAGGTGTCTATGTGGTGTCTATGGGGCACAGCGGGTGTCTATGGGGCACAGTGGGTGTCTATGGGGCACAACGGGTGTGTATGGGGCACAGCGGGTGTCTATGGGGCACAACGGGTGTGTATGGGGCACAGCGGGTGTCTATGGGGCACAACGGGTGTGTATGGGGCACAGCGGGTGTCTATGGGGCACAACGGGTGTCTATGGGGCACAGCAGGTGTCTATGTGGTGTCTATGGGGCACAACAGGTGTCTATGGGGCACAGCGGGTGTCTATGGGGCACAACGGGTTTCTATGGGGCACAGCGGGTGTCTATGTGGCACAAGGGGTGTCTATGGGGCACAGCGGGTGTCTATGGGGCACAACGGGTTTCTATGGGGCACAGCAGGTGTCTATGTGGTGTCTATGGGGCACAGCAGGTGTCTATGGGGCACAGTGGGTGTCTATGGGGCACAGTGGGTGTCTATGGGGCACAACAGGTGTCTATGGGGCACAGCAGGTGTCTATGGGGCACAATGGGTGTCTATGGGGCACAGCAGGTGTCTATGGGGCACAACGGGTGTCTATGGGGCACATCGCCGCTGCTGCCCTCCCGTGGCCACAGCCGGTACCGCCCCATTGGCGCCCTCCATCCCGCCCCACATCCCATTGGCAATGAGATGGGGGAGACCCCCCCCAGGTGAGAGACACGTGGTGTGCCCCATAGACACTCGATGTGCCCCATAGACACGTGGTGTGCCCCATAGACACGTGGTGTGCCCCATAGACACTCGATGTGCCCCATAGACACGTGGTGTGCCCCATAGACACCCGTTGTGCCCCATAGACACCCACTGTGCCCCATAGACACCTGTTGTGCCCCATAGACACGTGGTGTGCCCCATAGACACCCGTTGTGCCCCATAGACACCCACTGTGCCCCATAGACACCCACTGTGCCCCATAGACACCTGTTGTGCCCCATAGACACGTGGTGTGCCCCATAGACACGTGGTGTGCCCCATAGACACCTGTTGTGCCCCATAGACACCTGCTGTGCCCCATAGACACCCGTTGTGCCCCATAGACACCCTTTGTGCCCCATAGACACCCGTTGTGCCCCATAGACACCCGTTGTGCCCCACAGACACCCGTTGTGCCCCATAGACACCCATTGTGCCCCATAGACACCTGCTGTGCCCCATAGACACCCGTTGTGCCCCATAGACACCTGTTGTGCCCCATAGACACGTGGTGTGCCCCATAGACACCTGTTGTGCCCCATAGACACCCATTGTGTCCCATAGACACCACATAGACACCCGTTGTGCCCCATAGACACCCGATGTGCCCCATAGACACCTGTTGTGCCCCATAGACACCTGTTGTGCCCCATAACCCCATTGTGCCCCATAGACTCCCGCTGTGCCCCATAGACACCCACTGTGCCCCACAGACACCCGCTGTGCCCCATAACCCCATTGTGCCCCATAGACACCCGTTGTGCCCCACAGCCACTCGCACCCCCCCCTCCCCCCCATTTTGGGCACCAATTCGCATTTTTTGCTATTTTGAGCATTTTTCCCCCCAGGTTTTGCCAACCCCTCCCCCCCCCTCCCCCCTCCCCCCCTCCCCCCATCCCCCCCCCCCCCCAGCTCTGGAATTTCGGTGTCTGGAGCCGCCCCTCCCCCACCTGAAATCCCCGCACAGCCAAAAATGTGGGGTTCCCCCCCCCCCCCCCCCGGCTATGGGGCAGCCCCCAAAGTGGATGTGGGGCACAGCAGGAGGCTATGGGGCACAACGGGTGTCTGTGGGGCACAACGGGTGTCTATGGGGCACAACGGGTGTCTATGGGGCACAGCAGGTGTCTGTGGGGTGCAATGGGTGTCTATGGGGCACAGCGGGTGTCTATGGGGCACAACGGGTGTCTATGGGGCACAGCGGGTGTCTATGGGACACAGCAGGTGTCTATGGGGAACAGCAGGTGTCTATGTGGTGTCTATGGGGCACAGCTGGTGTCTATGGGGCACAACGGGTGTCTATGGGGCACAACGGGTGTCTATGGGGCACAACAGGTGTCTATGGGGCACAACAGGTGTCTATGGGGCACATCAGTGTCTGTGGGGCAGAACAGGTGTCTATGGGGCACAACGGGTGTCTATGGGGCACAGCAGGTGTCTATGGGGCACATCAGGTGTCTATGGGGCACAACGGGTGTCTATGGGGCACAACAGGTGTCTGTGGGGCACAATGGGTGTCTATGGGGCACAACAGGTGTCTATGGGGCACATCAGGAGTCTATGGGGCACAACGGGTGTCTATGGGGCACAACAGGTGTCTGTGGGGCACAATGGGTGTCTATGGGGCACAACAGGTGTCTATGGGGCACAACTGGTGTCTATGGGGCACAACGGGTGTCTATGGGGCACAGCAGGTGTCTGTGGGGCACAACAGGTGTCTATGGGGCACAACGGGTGTCTATGGGGCACACTGGGTGTCTCTGTGGTGTCTATGGGGCACAGTGGGTGTCTATGGGGCACACTGGGTGTCTCTGTGGTGTCTATGGGGCACAATGGGTATCTATGGGGCACACTGGGTGTCTCTGTGGGGCCAAACAGGTGTTTATGGGGCACAATGGGTGTCTATGGGGCACACTGGGAGTCCATGGTCTGTCTATGGGGCACAATGGTTGTCTGTGGGGCACACTGGGTGTGTATGGGGCACACAATGGGTGTCTATGGGGCACAGCTCTGTGGTCTATGGGGCACAGTGGGTATCTATGGGGCACACTGTTTGTCTCTGTGGTGTCTATGGGGCACAATGGGTATCTATGGGGCACACTGGGTGTCTCTGTGGTGTCTATGGGGCACAATGGGTATCTATGGGGCACACTGTTTGTCTCTGTGGTGTCTATGGGGCACAATGGGTATCTATGGGGCACACTGTCTCTGTGGTGTCTATGCACAACAGGTGTCTATGGGGCATACTGGGTGTCTCTGTGGTGTCTATGGGGCACAATGGGTATCTATGGGGCACACTGTTTGTCTCTGTGGTGTCTATGGGGCACACTGGGTGTCTCTGTGGTGTCTATGGGGCACAATGGGTATCTATGGGGCACACTGGGTGTCTCTGTGGTGTCTATGGGGCACAATGGGTATCTATGGGGCACACTGGGTGTCTCTGTGGTGTCTATGGGGCACAATGGGTATCTATGGGGCACACTGGGTGTCTCTGTGGTGTCTATGGGGCACAATGGGTGGGGCACACTGTTTGTCTCTGTGGTGTCTATGGGGCACACTGGGTGTCTCTGTGGTGTCTATGGGGCACAATGGGTATCTATGGGGCACACTGGGTGTCTCTGTGGTGTCTATGGGGCACAATGGGTATCTATGGGGCACAATGGGTATCCATGGGGCACAGCAGCTGTGTGTGGCGCCCTTGAAATCCCCCCACACCCCAAAATGAGGGGTTGCCCCCCCCCCCCCCCCGCTATGGGGCAGCCCCCAAAGTGGATGTGGGTCCCAGCAGGACTCTATGGGCGCATCTATGGGTCCAGAGGAGACGTCCCCCAAAGCAGCACAAGGAGCTCTTTGAACTGCGGCCATCAGGGTCCCAGAGCCCGGCTCTGGTCCCCCCCCCCCCCAATCCCTGCCCCATAGCGGCCTTTATTGATGCCCCTTCAGCCCCACATCTCCTGCATCTTCCTTGTGCCCCATTCCCCATCCCGGGATCCAGCCCCATGGATGCGCCGAGCCCTCTTCTTCCATAGGGATCATTGGGGGGGGGGGGGGGGGGGGGCTCATCCTTTTGCCCCACCGCCGTCCATCACCCCCGATGTGGGGCAGCCCCCTCTGCCCCCCAGCTCTCCCTCTTAGGGCCGCGCTTCCCTTGCGCTGCTGCCGTTGAGCTCCGCGGCTTCCTGGTCCCCCTCGGAGCCTCCCGATGGGGTCGCTGCCGGGGCCGTTGCCCGGGGTGGGCTCCGCGCTTGCGGCGGCCGCAGCCGGTACCTCCCGATCTTTTTCTTGCGGTAATAAACGCCGTAAGCGAAGCTCCCCGCCAGCAGCGCCGTCACCGCCAGCGCCGGCACCAGCAGCAGCAGCACCAGGTCCGGCTCCTGCTCTGCAACGGCACCGGGAGCAGCTCCAGGGACCCCCGCAGGAGCCCCAGACCCTTTTGGGACCCCCCCCCCCCCCCCAGGACCCCCAATACCTCTGGGACCCCCCCCCAGGGCCCCTGGGACACGAGGACCCCCCCCAATAACTCTGGGAGCCCCCAATACCATTGGGACCCCCCAATGCCCCCAGGACCCCCCCACTACCCCCAGGACCCCCCCAATACCATTGGGACCCCCCAATACTCCTGGGCCCTCTCAATACCCCCAGGCCACCCCCAATACCCCCGGACCCCCCCCCCGGTACCATTGGGACCCCCCCCAATACTCCCGCCCCCCCCCCAGTAGCATTGGGACCCCCCCAATACCCTTGAGCCCCCCCAATACCACTGGGACACCCCCAATGCTCCCAGGACCCCCCCCCCAGTACCTTTGGGACCCCCCCCAATACCCCCGTTCCCCCCCCCGGACCCCCCTCAATACTTTTGGGACCCCCCCAATACCCCCAGCCGCCCCCCCCCCCCCAATACCATTGGGACCCCCCCAATATCCTTGAGCCCCCCCCCCCAATACCATTGGGACCCCCCCAATTCCCCCAGCCCCCCCCCAATACCATTGGGACCCCCCCAATGCCCCCAGCCCCCCCCCCCAATACCATTGGGACCCCCCAATATCCTTGAGCCCCCCCAATACCATTGGGACCCCCCCAATACCCCCAGCCCCCCCCCCCCAATACCATTGGGACCCCCCAATACCCCCGGACCCCCCCCCCAATACCATTGGGACCCCCCCAATACCCCCGGACCCCCCTCCCAGTACCATTGGGACACCCCGAATACCCCTGAGCCCCCCAATACCATTGGGACCCCCCCAATACCCCCGGACCCCCCCCCAATACCATTGGGACCCCCCAATATTCTTGAGCCCCCCCAATACCATTGGGACCCCCCAATACCCCCAGCCCCCCCCCAGGCCCCCCTCAATACCATTGGGACCCCCCCAATTCCCCCAGCCCCCCCCCAATACCATTGGGACCCCCCAATATCCTTGAGCCCCCCCCCCCCAATACCCTGGGACCCCCCAATACCCTTTGGTACCCCCCCAATACCCCCCGCCCCCCCCCCCCCCAATACCATTGGGACCCCCCAATTCCCCCAGCCCCCCCAATACCATTGGGACCCCCCCAATACCCCCAGCCCCCCCCCAGGCCCCCCTCAATACCATTGGGACCCCCCCAATACCCCCACCCCCCCCCCCCAATACCATTGGGACCCCCCAATACCCCCAGCCCCCCCCCCCCCCAATACCATTGGGACCCCCCCAATACCCCCAGCCCCCCCCCAGGCCCCCCTCAATACCATTGGAACCCCCCCAATCCCCCCGTTCCCCCCCCCCAATACCATTGGGACCCCCCCATATCCTTGAGCCCCCCCAATACCAATGGGACCCCCCCACTACCCCCAGCCCCCCCCCAGCCCCCCCCCAATACCATTGGGACCCCCCAATACCCCCAGCCCCCCCCCCCCCCCCCCCTCAATACCATTGGAACCCCCCCAATACCCCCGTTCCCCCCCCCCAATACCATTGGGACCCCCCCCCCCCAGCCCCCCCCCCCCCCCCCCCCCAATACCATTGGGACCCCCCCCATTGCCCCCCGGTACCTCCGTGCCCGCCCCCCCCGGTGACGTTGAGGCGCAGTGGGGCGCTGCTCTTGGGGGCCCGGGGGGCTCCGGGCAGCTCCGCCTCGCAGCTCAGCTCGGTGCCGTCGTCCTCCTCCCGCACGGGCACCGAGAAGCGCAGCGGGGACGGAGCCCAACCCGTCCGGATGCGGCCCCCGGAGGAGCGGAGCCGGAGCCGGAGCCCGGGGAAGTGACCGGGGGGTAAAGAGCAGCCCCCCCCCAAGGCAGTGCCGGCAGCAACGGAGATGGGGATGTCCAGGTGAGGGGGGGGGAAGGCTGTGGGGATGGGGGGGGGTGATGGGATCCCAGCTCCATCGCATCCCTGTACCCATCCTGTACCCATCACATCCCTGTCCCCATCCCTGTCCTCATCCTGTACCCATCACATCCCTGTCCCCATCCCTGTCCCCATCGCATCCCTGTCCTCATCCCTGTCCTCATCCTGTACCCATCACATCCCTGTCCTCATCCCTGTCCCCATCCCTGTCCCCATCACATCCCTGTCCTCATCCTGTACCCATCCAATCCAATGTCCCCATCCCTGTCCCCATCCCATCCCTGTCCCCATCCCTGTCCTCATCCTGTACCCATCACATCCCTGTCCTCATCCCTGTCCTCATCCTGTACCCATCACATCCCTGTCCTCATCCCTGTCCTCATCCTGTACCCATCACATCCCTGTCCTCATCCCTGTACCCATCCCTGTCCCCATCACATCCCTGTCCCCATCCCTGTCCCCATCCCCATCCCTG
>NW_026637626.1:0-10621 GCF_028554395.1 Pezoporus wallicus | reverse complement strand
GGGGCCCCCGAAGCCGCAGCGGGGGAGGGGCGGCCGCGGCCCCCGTGCGCCTGCACAACTACATGGATGTGAGTGGGGGGGGCAGGGTGAGGGGGACCCCAACCCCAATGGGGAGGGGGGGGGCAAGGGATGGGGGGTCCTGAGGAGGAGGGAAGGGGGGGATTGGGGGGGACATGATGACGTAATCACGTCGTGTCCCCCCCCCACAGGCTCAGTTCTATGGCACCGTGTCCTTGGGGACCCCCCCCCAGCGCTTTCGGGTCATCTTCGACACCGGCTCCGCCGATCTCTGGGTGCCCTCGTCCCGCTGCTGCCTGCTCTACCTGGCCTGCTGTGAGGGGCGGGGCTTAAGGGGGGGGCGTGGTCTGATGCCAAAGGGCGTGGCCTGGCGGTGGAGGCGTGGCCAGGCCGGGGCTCCGCTGGGTCCTGACGCCCCCCCCCCCCCCCGGCCTCCCCCTAGGGCTGCACCCCCATTACCAACCCGCGCTGTCCTGCACCCACCGGCCCAACGGCACCGCCTTCGCCATCAGCTACGGCAGCGGCAGCCTCCGGGGCTTCCTGAGCGAGGACACGCTCACGGTGGGGCTCGGCGAAGGGGCCGTACCGGGTGCATTGGGTGCCAATGGTGGGGGAGGTTCCCCCATTCACTGCCCCCGGGGATGCTCTGCCCCACAGGTGTCCAACGTCTCGGTGCCAGGGCAAACGTTCGCCGAGGCTGTGGCACTGCCGGGCCTGGCCTTCGCAGCCGCGCGCTTCGACGGGGTGCTGGGGCTGGCGTACCCCAGCGCTGCCGCCGGCCCCGCGCGGCCCGTGTTCGACACCATGATGCACAACCGGCTCTTCAGCAGCAACGTCTTCTCCTTCCGCCTGCGCAGGTAACGTGGTTACAGCCTGAGGCAGCCCCTGACCACAGCCCAAGTACCCCCTGACTGCACCATAACCACCCCTTTACTACACCGTAACTACCCCCTGACTACACCGTAACTATCCTTTGACTACACTGTAACTACATCACAACTACCCCTTGACTACACCATAATTAACCCTTGAATACACTGTAACTACCCCTTGACTACACCACAGCTACGCCTTGAATACACTCTAACTACCCCCTGGCTACACCATAACCACCCCTTCACCGCACTGTAACTACCCCCCAACCACCCACCAACTGCAGCCCAAGTAGCCTCCAACTACACCAAAACTACCCCTCAGTTACCCCCCCCGAACTGGCCATTGCCTACCCCAAACTGCAGCACAAGTACCCCCCAGTTACACTGTAACTACCCCACAACTACACTGTAATTACCCTCGGAGCCCCCCTAATGCCCCCCCCTCCTGACTGTGGGGTGCAGTGGGGCAGATGAGGGTGACGGAGGGGAGCTGCTGCTGGGGGGCATCGACGAGGAGCAGTTCGAGGGCCCCCTCCACTACATCCCAGTGTCGCGCCGCAGCTACTGGCAGGTGCACATGGAGAGGTGAGACCCCCACCCCCCCAAACACCCCCAAACCCCTCTACCTGCCCCACAGCACCCCCAAACCCCTCACCCCATAACCTCCCCATTCTGTCCCCTCCCCGCAGGGTGTCTGTGGGCGCGCCAGGGTCCATGGGGTGCCGGGACCCCCCCCTTTGTGGGGGGGGCTGCGAGGCTATCGTGGACACAGGCACGTCCCTCATCACCGCCCCCAGCAAGGACATGGCCATACTGCAGCGAGCCCTGGGGGCAATCCCCGCCCTGGGGGGGCAGGTGGGGACCGTACCATGGAGCCCATGGTGGGGGGCACATGGAGCCTTGGGTCCTCGGATGGGGGTGTCCCCTTCGGGGGGGTCCTCACGCCCTCTGTGTTGTGCCCCCCCCAGTACCTGCTGGACTGTGACAAGGTCCCGTCCCTGCCCAACATCACCTTTGTGCTGGGGGGGCACGAGTTCACGCTTGGTCCCCAAGACTACGTGCTGCAGGTGGGAACCCCTGTCCCCCATGCCCCCCCCATCGTATATCCCCTACCCTATACCCCATATCCCATACCCCATATCCCATGTCCCATACCCCCTATCCCATACCCCCTACTCCCTATACCATACGCCCTACCCCCTACGCCCTACCCCATACCCCCTACCCCATACCCCATACCCCCTATCCCATACCCCATACCCCCTACCCCATATCCCTTCTCCACTTCCCACTCCCAGGTCTCCAAGTGGGGGGCCCCCACCTGTGTCAGCGGGTTCATGGCCCTGGATGTGCCCCCTCCCGCCGGTCCGCTCTGGATCCTGGGGGACGTGTTCCTTACGCGACATTACGCCGTGTTCGACCGGGACCACGACCGCGTGGGGCTGGCACCCACCTCCGCTCTTTCAGCCCGGCGGCTGCGGTCTCGGTGGTCTCGGTACCCGGTTCCGGTCTCTTCCGTTCCCCTCCTCGCTCTCTATCGCGATCATCGCGATGGGCTGGCAAGCGGAGCGCGACAAGGTCGTCATCAACGTCGGCGGCGTGCGGCACGAGACGTACCGCAGCACCCTGCAGACCCTGCCCGGCACCCGCCTCGCCGGCCTGGCCGAGCCCGGCGCCGCCGCCCGCTTCGACTACGACCCCTCGGCGGGGGAGTTCTTCTTCGACCGGCACCCGGCCGTGTTCGCCTACGTGCTCAACTACTACCGCACCGGGAAGCTGCACTGCCCGGCCGACGTGTGCGGGCCGCTCTTCGAGGAGGAGCTGGCCTTCTGGGGCATCGACGAGACGGACGTGGAGGCCTGCTGCTGGATGAACTACCGGCAGCACCGCGACGCCGAGGAGGCGCTCGACAGCTTCGAGACCCCCGAGGAGCCCGGGCCCCCGGAGCCGGCCGAGCCCAAGCGGCTGTGCCTGGAGGAGGGGAGGCCGGCAGGGTGGTGGCGGCGGTGGAGGCCCAAGCTCTGGGCCTTGTTCGAGGATCCCTACTCCTCGAAGATGGCGAGGGTGAGGGGGGTTAAAGAGGTCTGAGGGGGTTTGGAGGGTACCTGAGGGGGTTTAGAGGGGTTTAAAGGGGTTTAGGGGGGATCTAAAGGGGTTTGGGGGGGATCTAAAGGGGGTTGTGGGGGTCTGGAGGGGTTTAGGAGGGATTGGAGGGGGTTTGGGTCATCCCTGAGGGGGTCTGAACGGGTTTAGGAAGGATCTGAGGGGGTTTGGGGGGTCCCTGAGTGGGTTTAGGGGGAATCTGAAGGGTTTAGGGGCCTTTGAAGGGGTTTAGGGGGGTCTGAGAGGGTTTAAGAGGGATCTGAGGGGATTCAGGAGGTCCCTAAAGGGGTTTAGGGAGGTCTCAGGGGGTTTAGGGGGAATCTGAAAGGGTTTAGGGGAGCCTTTGAGGGGGACCTGAGGGGTTTGGGGGGAGGTTGCAGGGTCTGTGGGGGAGTTGAGCGGAGTTTAAGGGGGTTTGGGTCATCTGTGAGGGGATAGAGGGGGGTCTGAAAGCGTTTAGGGGGGCTCAAAGGCGTTTGAGAGGACTTAGGGTGGATTTAGGGGGTCCTGGGGGGTTCGAGTGGTCTGTGAGGGGGTTCAGGGAGCCTGGAGGGGGTCTTGGGGGGCTCTGGCGAGGTAAAAGGCCTCTAAAGGGGGTCCTGGAGGCCTCTCGGAGGGTTTGGGGGGTCTTGGGTGCTGTGAGGGGTTGGGGAGGCTGTGAAGGGCTTAAGGGGGTCTCTGAGGGGGTTTAGGGGCCTCTAGAGGGGATTTGAGGGGGCTCTGAGGGGGTTTGGGGGCTCCTTGAGGAGAGCGGGGGACACTGAAGGAGCTGAGGGGGGTTAAGGAGGGGTCTAGGCGGGCTCTGAGGCCATGGGGGTGCTCTGGGGGGGGCCATGAGGTACTTGGGGACACTGCAGGACTCTGGGGCTGGCACAGACACACAAACACTGCAGGAGCCCTGAGGGGACACCGGTGGGGGGGGGTCGGGTCCATCCCTGGGGGTGATGAGGGGACACGGGGGCTATGCAGGGACAGGGCAGGAGCCGCTGCATCCCCCGCTGCAGTGTCCCCTGGCTCCCCCTCAATGTCCCCTCTGTGTGTCCCCCCCACGCAGGCGCTGGCCCCGATCCTGCCGCATTGGGCCAGGGAAGGGGGGGGAACAGAGGGGGGGGAGCGGGACCGCACTGCGGTGCCCCCTCCCCCCCCCGACCTGTCCTACATCCCCTCCCCTCCCTCTGTCATCCCCCCCGTGGCCTAAATCCCCCCCCATGTCCCCAGCCCCCCTCCCAGCCTGGCCTAGATCCCCCCCATGTCCCCAGGGGCCCCCTATGTCCTCCCCCCCCCAACCAGCCTGGCCTAGATCCTCCTCCATGTCCCCTGTGCCTCCCATGTCCCCAGATCTCCCCTCCCCACCCCTATGTCCCAAAATCACACCCCCCCCAGTGTCCCCTGTGTCCCCCCATGTTCTTACCACCCCATCCTGGCCTAGATCCGTCCCCTGTGCCCCCCCATGTCCTCAAACCCCCCCCCCCCGGCCTAGATTACCCTCCTGTTTCCTATATCCCCCCACATCCTGACCTACATCCTCTCACATCCCCAAAAGTCCCCTGGGTCCCCCATCTCTTTGTCCCCCCCACATCTGACCTGGATCCCTCCCATGTTGTGTATGCCCCCCCATGTCCCTGCAGCCCCAAATACACTGGGGGGGGGGGGGGCAGGAGCCTGAATGGTGCACCCCCATTAGTCTGTTGGGGTTCAGTGATTTGGGGTGCGGGGGGTCCTACCACCAAGTTCTGGGGGTTCAGTGCATGAAGGTTGAAGCCCTTTGGGTTGCTCATCACCCCCAACCCAACATCCCCCCCCACCCCCATCTCCTGACCCCCTTCTCCCCCCCTCTGCCCTTTGCAGTACGTGGCCTTCGCCTCCCTCTTCTTCATCCTCATCTCCATCACCACCTTCTGCCTGGAGACGCACGAGGCCTTCAACCGCATCATCAACAAGACCGAGACGGTGCCCATGGCCAACGGCACCCAATGGACCCAGGTGGCCCTGGAGGTGGAGACCGAGCCCTTCCTGACGTATGTGGAGGGCACGTGCGTGGTGTGGTTCACCTTCGAGTTCCTCATGCGGGTCAGCTTCTGCCCGGATAAACGGGATTTCGTCAAGAGCAGCTTGAACATCATCGACTTCGTGGCCATTTTACCCTTTTACCTCGAGGTCGGGCTCCGGGGCCTCTCCTCCAAAGCCGCCAAAGACGTTCTGGGCTTCCTGCGCGTCGTGCGCTTCGTGCGCATCCTGCGCATCTTCAAGCTGACGCGGCACTTCGTGGGGCTGCGCGTGCTGGGCCACACGCTGCGCGCCAGCACCAACGAGTTCCTGCTCCTCATCATCTTCCTCGCCCTCGGCGTCCTCATCTTTGCCACCATGATCTACTACGCCGAGCGCATCGGCGCCGACCCGGACGACGTCACCGGCAGCAGACACACCTACTTCAAGAACATCCCCATCGGGTTCTGGTGGGCCGTGGTCACCATGACAACGCTGGGGTACGGGGACATGTACCCCATGACGTGGTCTGGGATGCTGGTGGGCGCACTCTGCGCCCTGGCCGGAGTGCTCACCATCGCCATGCCCGTGCCTGTCATCGTCAACAACTTCGGCATGTATTACTCCTTGGCCATGGCCAAGCAGAAGCTGCCCAAGAAGAAGAACAAACACATTCCCAGACCCCCCCAGCCGGGATCGCCGGGATACGGAGCCCCCGGAGCCCCCCACAGCTCCCCCGGAAGCCCCCCCCGGCCCCACCGCAGGGGCCCCCCCTGCCCCTTGGCGCAGGAGGAGGTGGTGGACATCAACCGCGCCGGTGAGCACCCTGTGAGGGGGGGGAGGGTGGTATTTTGGGGTTGTTTGACTCTATTTTGGGGGTCCCTGGTCTTATATTGGGGGGGCACTCCATTTGGGGTGCATGATGCTATGTGGGGGGGTCTGGTCTATTTTGGGGGGGGTCTCTTTATTTAATGTGTGGGGGTGATGCTATCTGGGGCTCCCTGGTCTTTTATGGGGGCGGGACTTAAGGTGTGTTTCAGGGGGTGCACATGTATCTTGGGGGCATTTTGGGGTGCTGTAGTCCAAAGGGGGGTGTCCAGCCCCACATGGAGGGGGTTCAGCCCCATATGAGGGGGTGCTCCCATCCCTGTATGGATGTCACACCCCCCCCATAACAAGTGTCTGTGTCCCGTCCCCCCCCAGAGGCACGTCCCAACGGGGCGGCAGCGCTGGCACAGGAGGATTGTCCCCCCATTGACCAGCCCCTGTCCCCCGAGGACCGAGGTGGGGGGACGGGGCCAGCGGGACCCTCCCAAACGGCAGCCACCGGTGGGGGGGGCCGGGAGCGCTGCGGCCGGGACAGAGCCTGTTTCCTGCTTGGCCCTGACTACGCGCCCCCCCCCAGGGGCCTCTGCAGGAAGGTGGGTGCTGAGACCCCCACCATGGGCACCCCAGGACCCCCTGAGCTCCCTCACAGACCCCTCAGGCACCCCCAGCCCATCAGCTCCCCCCCGGGGGCACCCAAACTTCTCCCCCCTCCCCACCAAGGGCACCCCAATAACACTTGGGGATCCCACCCCCCCTATGTCCCTCTTGGGCTCCTCACAGCCCCCCACCCCCCGGGCACCTCAACACCCTCATGTGGGGTTGTGCCCCCCTCATGCCCTAAACTGGGGGAGGAATGGGAGGACCTTGTGCAAGGTCCCATCACTGTCTGAGGTCTTTGACCTGGGGTGACCCCGCTGACCCCGTGTGACCCCCACCGTGACCCCGTGTGACCCCTCCCGACCCCGTGTGACCCCGTCCTCTTCTGTCCCCAGCGCTCGTCACCGCCTGAGCCCACGCCGGGGGTCGCAGGTCAGTAGGGAAGGGGAGGGGGGGGGGCGGGGACTCCCCTTGGCCACGCCCCCTTTTACCACTAGCCTCCGCCCCTCACTGCTTGGCCACGCCTCCTCCACGTTCATTCCATTTCCATTGCCGCTTAACCGCGCCCCCTTCTGCTTGACCACGCCCCCTTCATCCCAAGGCCACGCCCCCTGCATGGGTAGATCCCAAACTTGGGGGAGATTATGGAGCCCTCTAGGGGGGTTGTGGTGGGGGTTGTGGGTTCCCGAGGGAGGTTTGGGGGGTCCATGAGGGGGGGAGGGTTTGGGGGAGTCCCCAAGGGGGTTTGGAGGGTACTGACACCCTCCCTCCCCCATTTCTGTCTCCTCCCCCAAGGCTACGAGAAGTCGCGGAGCCTCAACAGCATCACGGGGGTGCGTGTGGCCCCCGCCGCCCCCCCCTTCGGCTCCCCCGGCCCCCCCCGGCGACCCCGCTCCCCCATCCCCTCCATCCTTTAAAGGGGGAGGGGCTGACACCCCCTTCCTCCCTCCCCCCCTCCCCCTTCTCCTGCTCCCCCCCCCCCCCCCCCCCCAATGGGGGGCAGTGATCAACTCATCAGTGGCAATTCAAGGGGGTGGTTCCCTGCCCCCCAAGTGACTGGATCTGGGGTGGGGTTGGGGGGCCCCCTCAATGACTGTGAATGGGGGTGAGGGGGTGTGTCCCCCCGCGTCACCCCATTGGCTGCACTGCACTTTGTGTCCTTCCCCCCCCGCCCCCTTTTGTGTGTGTGTGTGTCCCCAATATGGGAGCCTCTGACCCCCACCCATGGGGGGGTGTGGGGTGTCCTCGCCCCCCCATGATCACTCAGGACTTGGGGAGCCCCCTCCCCCCCCATCTGTGTCATTCGTGTCCCATCGCCCCCCGTTTGTCTCCCTTGTGTTTGTGTCCCCTCCCCCCCTTGGGCTCCCCTCCCCCCCAGAGCAATAACTGGAGCCCCCCACCCCCCCCCCGTGAATGGGGGGGCCCAGCCCCACTGCGAGGGCAGGCTGTGTTGCCATGGCGACGGGACTAGGCCTGACCTCACTGCAATGTCGGGCTCCGTTTCCATGGTGATTGGACTAGGCCAAGCTCTGTTACCATAGCAACAGGCTAGGCCAGGTTCTGTGTCCATAGCAACTGGACTAGGCCCGACCCCTGCTGCAAGGGCAGGCTTTGTTTCCATGGTGATGGGTCTGGGCCCAATAGCAACGGGACTAGGCCCGACTCTACTGAGAGGTCAGGCTCCATTTCCATGGTGACAGGACTAGGCCCGACCTCTACTGTGAGGCCAGGCTCTGTTTCCATGGTGACAGGACTAGGCCCGGTCCCACTGTGAGGCCAGGCTTGGTTTCCATGGTGACAGGAGTAGGTCTCACCCCTACTGCGACGTCCGGCTCAGTTTCCATAGCAACAGGACTAGGCCTGACACCACTGCAAGCTCAGGCTCTGTTTCCATGGCGCCAGGACCAGGCCCCAGCCCCCAACTCAGGCCCTGGCCCCCATGGGGGAGGTTGTCCGGGTGGGGGAGGGGTCCCCCGCATGTCTGCATGTCCCCCCTGCCGCAGGTATCGTTATATGCAAAAAAATACCCCTAAAACCCCCGGAATTCACCCCAACCCCCCCCGGGGCCCCTCCCCCCCCCCCCCCCCCCCAATGGCGGTGGGAGCTTTATGCAATGACTCCTATGCAAATGAGATGCTAATGAGGACAAATCGCTCCCCCCCCGCCCCTCCCCCCCCCTTAATTCGCTGCATGTTTGGGGGGCCCCCCCCTTTGCCTTGTGCTTTTGGGGGGGTCTCCAGCCCCTCCCTTCCCCCCGGGCTGTGCTGGAACAAGCTCTTCCCCCCCAATTACTATTTATTAACCTCATTAATAATTAATTACCCCTCCCCCACCCGGGGTTCGTGCAATCCCCACCCCTCCCCCCCGTTATCTCTTGGGGTTGTTTGGGGGGGTGCCCCCGTTTGGGGGGTTTGACTCAGGAAGGGGGGGAGGGGTGGTGCCAAACGGGGGGGGGCGGGGGGAGGTGGGGGAGGGGCTCAGAGCTATTTTTTCACGCGGGATCTTGGAGCTGCAAGAATAAAAGTGACCAAAAAGAGAGAAAATGGCCTCAAAATGGGAGGGGGGCAAGGGGGGAAAGTGACCCCTCCCCATTCCCCAAGTGTCCCCTCCCTCTCCCAGGTGACCCCTCCCCCCCAAATTGAGGTGCTGTTTGGGGCAGGAATAGAAAAGCTGCTTTATTGGGGGGAGGGGACACAAGGGGGGAGGGGGGGTCAGGGGTGAGCCATGGTGCAAGGGGGAACTTGGGGGGGTGACAATGGGGTTGATGAGGACATAGAGGGGGACAGGGGGTGACAAGGGGGAGCAGGACTTGGGGGACACAGGAGCGTGTGGGGAGTGACGAGGACAGGGACAAGGGGGGGGTCACAAAGACAATGGGGGGGTCACAGTCACGGTTTCTTTCCACCACCCAAGTTATGGGGGGCAGCAGCACAAGGGGGGGGTGATGGGGGTGGGCCCCTGCCCATCCCCCACGACGCTGGGGGGGGCACACACGAGGGTGTCCCCAACACTGTGTGACCTCCCCCGTGGATATGGGGGGTCACATCAGGGGTTGTTGGGAGGGGGTCACAGTGTCACCCTCGGGGACCGGGTGTGTCCTCCGTGGCGGTGGTGTCACCCATAGGGACATGGTGTCACCTATACAGACAGTGTCACCCATAGGGATATAGTGTCACCCATAGGAACGGTGTCACCCATAGAGACAATGTCACCCATGGGGATGTGATGTCATCCATATGGATATAGTGCCACCCATAGAGACAGTGTCACCCATATGGATAGTGTCACCCATGGGGACATGGTGTCACCTGTTGGGACAGGTGGTGGCATCACCCATAGGGACATAGAGTCACCCATAGGGACACGGTGTCACCTATAGGGACATGGAGTCACCCATAGGGACACGGTGTCACCCATGGCGTTGGGGTGACCCAATTCACGTCCGTGGTGGCACTCTGGGGACAAACCGTGTCTCCTCCTCCTCCTCCTCCTTGCAGTGCCACGTTCTTGTCCTTGTCACCTCATCCTTGTCCTTGATGGTGTCACCCGGTGGTGACAGCCACAGGGACCCAACCTTGTCCCTATTGTACCCATGGGTGCCACTGGGACCATCCTCATCCTCAGAGGCATCCCTTGGGTGCTGCTGTCACCGTGTTGTCACCTTCATCCCCATGGGGACCATCCTCATCCTTGTCGCCGTGGGGACCATCCCCATCCTTGTTGCCATAGGAACCATCCCCAGCCTCGTTGTTGCCATGGGAACCATCCCCAGCCTCGTTGTTGCCATGGGAACCATCCCCAGCCTCGTTGTTGCCATGGGAACCATCCCCATCTTTGTTGTTGCCATGGGAACCATCCCCATCCTCGTTGTTGCTATGGGGACCAGCCTCAGCCTCGTTATCACCTCAGGCGCCATTGTGACCTGACCTTGACCTCTGACTCCCGCTCACACCTCGGACTCGAGGCTGGAGAAGTGGGCGGAGCCTCTGCGAGCGCCCAGCGGCCCCTCCCCCCCACGGCGTGCCCCTCCCCCTCCCCCCCCCCCCCCCCCACCCGCGGTGCCGCCCGCGGGGGGGAGGGGAGGGGGACAGGGGGACAGGGGCCGAGCCCAGCCCTGCCCCCCCCAGCCCCCCCCAGAACCCCCCCGCCCCCCCCCACGCGCTCAGGTCCTCGAGGCTGCGCGAGGCGGGGGGGGGGCGGCGGCGGCCGCAGGG
>NW_026637625.1:0-1064 GCF_028554395.1 Pezoporus wallicus | reverse complement strand
CAGCACACAAGCAGATTTGCAACGGTGTCACCATCATTCCAGTCTCTCCTCGGTTTCATACCTAAAAGTCCATTTGAATCCAAATTCTCAGGTGGTGTCTCTCAGCTGCCCAGCAGCACAGTGAGTGCAGCACGAACGTTTGGCCTCTGCTCCCACAGCAGAAGAGCCAGGATTGAAAGCTGGTGCTGGACCTGTTCAGCACACAATCCCCTTTACATTGGTGCCTCCATCGTTGCTTTCACTGCTCAGAGTCATACAGGAAAAGCATTTGATCAGGTGGTCTCAGCTGCCCAGCAGCACAGTGAGTACAGCACGAACGTTTGGCATCTGCTCCCACAGCAGAAGAGCCAGGATTGAAAGCTGGTGCTGGACCTGTTCAGCACACAATCACCTTTACATTGGTGCCTCCATCGTTGCTTTCACTGCTCACTTTCATACAGGAAAAGCATTTGAATGGAATCAGTCCAGAGCCTGCTCCTGCTGGCAGCAACACAGCACAGAATGAACAGTGGCATCTGCTCACACGGCAGAAGGACCAGCAGGGAAAGCTAGTGCTGTGTCTCTTCAGCACACAAGCAGCTTTGCAACGGGGTCACCATCATTGCAGTCTCTCCTCGGTTTCATACCTAAAAGTCCATTTGAATCCAAATTCTCAGGTGGTCTCTCTCAGCTGCCCAGCAGCACAGTGAGTACAGCACGAACGTTTGGCCTCTGCTCCCACAGCAGAAGAGCCAGGATTGAAAGCTGGTGCTGGACCTGTTCAGCACACAATCCCCTTTACATTGGTGCCTCCATCGTTGCTTTCACTGCTCACTTTCATACAGGAAAAGCATTTGAATGGAATCAGTCCAGAGCCTGCTCTCTGCTGCGCAGCAACACAGTCAGCACAGAATGAACAGTGGCATCTGCTCACACGGCAGAAGGACCAGCAGGGAAAGCTAGTGCTGGGCTTCTTCAGCACACAAGCAGCTTTGCAACGGGGTCACCATCATTGCAGTCTCTCCTCGGTTTCATACCTAAAAGTCCATTTGAATCCAAATTCTCAGGTGGTCTCAGCTGCCCAG
>NW_026637624.1:0-1052 GCF_028554395.1 Pezoporus wallicus | reverse complement strand
AGCCCCAAAACAGGCAAAAAAAAAGGACAAAAACAGGCCAAAACCCCCGCAAAACCACCTTGAACTGCTTCTCCTGTGGGATACAGGCTCAGAGCCACAAAACAGGACAAAAACAAGCCAAAAGCAGGCCAAAACACCCAAAACAACCCCCAAAACAGGCCAAAACACCCAAAAATCACCTTGTCCTGCTTCTCCTATGGGACACAGGTCAGAGCCCCAAAACAGGAAAAAAACAACCCAAAACCACCTTGAACTGCTTCTGCTGTGGGATACAGGATCAGAGCCCCAAAACAGACCCAAAACAGACCCAAAACATACCCAAAACACCCCAAAAACCACCCCAAGGCAACCTTGTCCTACCTCTCCTATGGGACACAGGGTCAGAGCCCCAAAACAGCCCTAAAACAGGACAAAAACAACCCAAAACACCCCAAAACCACCTTGTCCTGCTTCTCCTACGTGATACAGGGTAAGAGGCCCAAAATAGCCCCAAAACAGACCAAAAACAGGCGAAAACCAGACCAAAACACCCAAAGCAAACCCCAAACCATGCCAAACCACCCCAAAACCCCCTTGTCCTCCTTCTCCTAAGGGACACAGGGTCAGAGCCCCAAAACAGACCCAAAATAGCCCCAAAACAGGCCAAAACCAGGCAAAAACAAGGCCAAACCACCCTAAAACCACCCCAAAATCACTTTCTCCTGCTTCTCCTATGGGATACAGGGTCAGAGCCCCAAAACAGCCACAAAACAGGACAAAACCAAGCCAAAAGCAGGCCAAAACACCCAAAAGAACCCCCAAAACAGGCCAAAACCACCCCAAAATTATCTTGTCCTGCTTTTCCTGTGGGGTACAGGGACAGAGCCCCTAAACAGACTCAAAACAGGCCAAAACCAAACCAAAACAGCCCCAAAACAGCCCAAAACCACCTTGTCCTGCTTCTGCTATGGGATACACCGTCAGAGCCCAAAAACAGCTTCAAAACAGGACAAAAACAGTCCAAAATCCCCAAAACAGCCCCAAAACAGGACAAAAACAACCTAAAACACACA
>NW_026637623.1:0-10469 GCF_028554395.1 Pezoporus wallicus | reverse complement strand
CCCTGCAGCATCCCTGGACCCATCCATCAGGATAATACAGGGGAGCCCTGCAGCATCCCTGGTTCCCATCCAGCAGGATAATACAGGAGCCCTGCAGCATCCCTGGTTCATATCCATCAGGATAATACAGAGGGAAGCCCTGGGGGTCCTGCAGCATCCCTGGTTCCCATCCATCAGGATAACCCAGGGAAGCCCTGGAGCATCCCTGGTTCCCATCCATCAGGATAACACAGGGGAGCCCTGGAGCATCCCTGGTTCCCATCCAGCAGGATAATACAGGGGAGCCCTGCAGCATCCCTGGTTCCCATCCAGCAGGATAATACAGGGGAGCCCTGCAGCATCCCTGGTTCCCATCCAGCAGGATAATACAGGGGTTCCCATCCAGCAGGATCCTGCAGCATCCCTGGTTCCCATCCAGCAGGATAATACAGGGGAGCCATGCAGCATCCCTGGTTCCCATCCATCAGGATAATACAGGGGAGCCCTGCAGCATCCCTGGTTCCCATCCATCAGGATAATACAGGGGAGCCCTGGAGTATCCCTGGTTCCCATCCATCAGGATAATACAGGGGAGCCCTGGAGCATCCCTGGTTCCCATCCATCAGGATAATACAGGGGAGCCCTGCAGCATCCCTGGTTCCCATCCAGCAGGATAATACAGGGGAGCCCTGGAGCATCCCTGGTTCCCATCCATCAGGATAATACAGGGGAGCCCTGCAGCATCCCTGGTTCCCATCCATCAGGATAATACAGGGGATCCCTGCAGCATCCCTGGTTCCCATCCATCAGGATAATACAGGGGAGCCCTGGAGCATCCCTGGTTCCCATCCATCAGGATAATACAGGGGAGCCCTGCAGCATCCCTGGTTCCCATCCATCAGGATAACCCAGGGAAGCCCTGCAGCATCCCTGGTTCCCATCCATCAGGATAACCCAGGGAAGCCCTGGAGCATCCCTGGTTCCCATCCATCAGGATAATACAGGGGAGCCCTGCAGCATCCCTGGTTCCCATCCATCAGGATAATACAGGGGAGCCCTGCAGCATCCCTGGTTCATATCCATTAGGATAATACAGAGGGGTCCTGCAGCATCCCTGGTTCCCATTGAGCAAGATGATGTAGGAAAACCCTGGAGCATCCCTGCTTCCCATCCATCAGGATAATACAGGGGGTCCTGCAGCACCCCTGGTTCCCATCCGTTAGGATAATGCAGGGAAGCCCTGGAGCATCCCTGGTTCCCATCCATCAGGATAACCCAGGGAAGCCCTGGAGCATCCCTGGTTCCCATCCATCAGGATAACCCAGGGAAGCCCTGCAGCATCCCTGGTTCCCATCCATCAGGATAACCCAGGGAAGCCCTGGAGCATCCCTGGTTCCCATCCATCAGGATAACCCAGGGAAGCCCCGGAGCATCCCTGGTTCCCATCCAGCAGGATAACCCAGGGAAGCCCTGCAGCATCCCTGGTTCCCATCCATCAGGATAACCCAGGGAAGCCCTGCAGCATCCCTGGTTCCCATCCATCAGGATAATACAGGGGAGCCCTGCAGCATCCCTGGTTCCCATCCATCAGGATAATACAGGGGATCCCTGCAGCATCCCTGGTTCCCATCCATCAGGATAATACAGGGGAGCCCTGCAGCATCCCTGGTTCATATCCATCAGGATAACCCAGGGAAGCCCTGGAGCATCCCTGGTTCCCATCCATCAGGATAACCCAGGAAGCCCTGGAGCATCCCTGGTTCCCATCCATCAGGATAATACAGGGGATCCCTGCAGCATCCCTGGTTCCCATCCATCAGGATAATACAGGGGATCCCTGCAGCATCCCTGGTTCCCATCCATCAGGATAATACAGGGGAGCCCTGCAGCATCCCTGGTTCATATCCATTAGGATAATACAGAGGGGTCCTGCAGCATCCCTGGTTCCCATTGAGCAAGATGATGTAGGAAAACCCTGGAGCATCCCTGGTTCCCATCCATCAGGATAATACAGGGGAGCCCTGCAGCATCCCTGGTTCCCATCCAGCAGGATAATACAGGGGAGCCCTGCAGCATCCCTGGTTCCCATCCAGCAGGATAATACAGGGGAGCCATGCAGCATCCCTGGTTCCCATCCATCAGGATAATACAGGGGAGCCCTGCAGCATCCCTGGTTCATATCCATCAGGATAACCCAGGGAAGCCCTGGAGCATCCCTGGTTCCCATCCATCAGGATAACCCAGGGAAGCCCTGCAGCATCCCTGGTTCCCATCCATCAGGATAATACAGGGGATCCCTGCAGCATCCCTGGTTCCCATCCATCAGGATAATACAGGGGAGCCCTGCAGCATCCCTGGTTCATATCCATTAGGATAATACAGAGGGGTCCTGCAGCATCCCTGGTTCCCATTGAGCAAGATGATGTAGGAAACCCCTGGAGCATCCCTGCTTCCCATCCATCAGGATAATACAGGGGGTCCTGCAGCACCCCTGGTTCCCATCCGTTAGGATAATGCAGGGAAGCCCTGGAGCATCCCTGGTTCCCATCCATCAGGATAACCCAGGATAGCATCCCTGGTTCCCATCCATCAGGATAACCCAGGGAAGCCCTGCAGCATCCCTGGTTCCCATCCATCAGGATAACCCAGGGAAGCCCTGCAGCATCCCTGGTTCCCATCCATCAGGATAACCCAGGGAAGCCCTGGAGCATCCCTGGTTCCCATCCATCAGGATAACCCAGGCCCTGAAGCCCCTGGTTCCCAGCATCCCTTGGGACCACAGGACCTACCCTGCAGACGCAGGTCGTGCACTCATCCCCATCCAGGCTGAAGCGGGCACCGTGCGCGTACGTCCGACCTCGAAAGCTGCACTTGGCTGGGGAGGAGGGAGGCAGCAGGCCCAGGAATGGGATCATGGAGCGAAGCACAGCTCCTCCGGAGCCCCATCCCCATCCCAGCAGGGCCTGGGGTCCCCCTGCCCCACACACCCCACAGGATGGGGGTCTCGGACCCACCGGGCTGGCAGGAGCAGCAGTCGGATGAGGAGGAGCTGGGGCAGGAGCCGGGGGGGCACTCGGGGGAGATGCAGGAGATGTTCCCAGCCTGTGGAGGGGAACACGGAGCTGCCACAAGGTCCCACATTCCTCAGGCATGGAGGAACCGTGGCAGGGCAGCATCTGCAATAGCGCATCCCAAGCCATGAGCCCGAATGGGGATGCAGGGGGATGCTCCCTGTGCTTGGGGACAAGGAGGATGGGATGCAGGGATCGGGGGACAAGGAGGATGGGATGCAGGGGATATGGGAACAAGGAAGATGGGATACAGGAGACACACGGGGACGATGAGGATGGGATGCAGTGATCATGGGGACAAGGAGGATGGGATGCAGGTGACATGGGGACAAGGAGGATGGGATGCAGGGATCAGGGGGACAAGGAGGATGGGATGCAGGAGACATGGACACAAGGAGGATGGGATGCAGGTATCATGGACACAAGGAGGATGGGATGCAGGGATCATGGACACAAGGAGGATGGGATGCAGGGATCAGGGGGACAAGGAGGATGGGATGCAGGAGACATGGACACAAGGAGGATGGGATGCAGGTATCATGGACACAAGGAGGATGGGATGCAGGGATCATGGACACAAGGAGGATGGGATGCAGGGATCATGGACACACAGGAGGATGGGATGCAGGGATCATGGGCACAAGGAGGATGGGATACAGGGGACATGGACACAGAGGGGATGGGATGCAGGGACACACGGACAAGGAGGATGGGATGCAGGAGACATGGACACAGGAGGGATGGGATGCAGGGACATGGACATGGGGACAAGGAGGATGGGATGCAGGAGACATGGGCACAAGGAGGATGGGATGCAGGGATCATGGACACAAGGAGGATGGGATGCAGGGATCATGGACACAAGGATGGATGCAGGGATGGACAGGAGGATGGGATGCATGGACACAAGGAGGATGGGATGCAGGGATAGGAGGATGGGATGCATGGACAAGGAGGATGGGATGCACATGGACACAAGGAGGATGGGATGCAGGAGACACAAGGAGGATGGGATGCATGGACACATGGACACAAGGAGGATGGGATGCAGGAGACATGGACACAAGGAGGATGGGATGCAGGAGACACGGACACAGAGGGGACGGGATGCAGGGACACAGGGACAAGGAGGATGGGATGCAGGAGACATGGGCACAAGGAGGATGGGATGCAGGAGACATGGACACAAGGAGGATGGGATGCAGGTATCATGGACACAAGGAGGATGGGATGCAGGAATCATGGACACAAGGAGGATGGGATGCAGGGATCATGGACACAAGGAGGATGGGATGCAGGAGACATGGACACAAGGAGGATGGGATGCAGGAGACACGGACACAGAGGGGACGGGATGCAGGGACACAGGGACAAGGGGGATGCCGGGTGCTCACCAGGCAGACACAGACGGTGCAATTCCCATCGGACAAGGAGAAGACGTCGCCCTCAGCCCGGGCCACCCCTTCGTGCAGGCAGCCTGCGGGAACAGGGGGGTCAGGGGGGGGCTGCCCCATGCAATGGGGCTGGGATGGGGGGGGTTTGGGGCTCACCTGCACAAGTGGGGCAGCAGCTCCCGCTCGGAGCAGGCAATGGATGGGAGCAGGACACCGTGGGGCAGGTCACGGCCTCACAGAGCACTTGTCCCCCCTGCATGGGCACGGGGATGGGGGGGGCTCAGCAGGGCCATGGTGGCATGGGGGTGGTGACACAATGGGGGGGACACGGTGCTCACCAGGCAGGAGCAGCTCCGGCATCCCGGCTCCATCCAGCGGGCACCGGGATCCCGCGGGATGCCCCGGTCCCAGCAGCGCGGGGCTGATGGGGTGGAGGATCCAGGAGCTCCGTGTTGGGATGGCTCCGTGGCCGGGAACGCCGGAGAGGAAGGAGGGAATTGGGTCCCGGGAGCCGCAGCGGGGAGCTGGGATGAAGGGGAGCCCCTGGGCACCAATAGGGATGCTCCGGAGCCGGGAGGAGGGAGCAGGACCAGGGTGGGAGGATGCTGCAGGGATTGCAGGATGGGCGATGGAGCCAGGATGGATTTGGGGTAACCTGGGAACAGAGGGAGCGGGCATCACTTGGGGCAGGGAACGGGAGCATCCCGCTCCGCTTCCCAGCGCCAGCGCAGGGGGGATGGATACCTTCACAGGACACCCTGTCCCCGCTGAGGCGGTACCCGGGCCGGCAGGAGCATTGGAAGCTGCCCGGGGTGTTATGGCAGGAATGCTGGCACGCCCGGCCCTCCCCGGCCTCCGGCACTCGTTGACATCTGGGAACAAGGGGATGCGGCGGGGCCATCCCGGGAATGTCGCTGCCATCCCAGGGATGGGCCCGGGAGCCTCGAGCCCGTGGAAGGATGAGGATAAGGCGGTAACAGCCCATCAATGGGGTCAGTGGTCGCCTCCATCCCATTGGGATTGGTGGCGTGGGGAGGGAAGCGGGGGTTCGGATGCGGCGCTCACCCACGCAGGAGTGCCTGTTCCCATGGAGGTGGTAGCCGGGCCGGCAGGAGCAGCGGTAGCTGCCGATGCTGTTCTTGCAGCGGTGCTGGCACGGGGTGGCCAAGCACTCGTCTGTGTCTGCAGGGAGAGGATCGTGGAGTGATGGAAGGGGTCGGGATGAAGGGGGCTGAAAGCTCCTCCAGCTCCAACCCCTTCCACTGGAGCAGCTTGCTATGGCCTTGAACACTGCCAGGGATGGGGCAGCCACAGCTTCTCTGGGCACCCTGTGCCAGCGCCTCAGCACCCTCATGGTGAAGGATTCCTCCCTTACATCCAAGCTGGATCCCCCCTGTTCCATTCTGACCCCATCACCCCTTGTCCCATCACTCCCATCCATCCCCAGCATCCTTCTATCCCTCCCCTTCAGGCACTGGAAGCTGCTCGGAGCTCCCCACACAGCCCCCATGTTCCCAGCCTGGCTCCACGCAGGAGCTGCTCCAGCCCCGGAGCATCCTCACGTCCCGATGCTGAGCACACCGGGGCCGGATGCAGCACCCGGGCTGGATCTCACGGAGCAGAGGGGCAGGACCCCCACACACCCCCCCCTTTCCCCCCAGCCCCCCAAGTCCTTGCTTCCCCCCCGCACCCCGGCAGCGGTGGCGGTCGGCAGCGAGCTGCATCCCGGGGCCGCACTCGCAGACGAAGCCGCCCTCGGTGTTCACGCAGCGCCCCTCGCAAGCCGCGCTCAGGCACTCATCGATGTCTGCGGGGTGGGAAGGGGCGCTGGAGATTGCGGGGACCCCCCCCCAAACCCCCGGCACCCCGCATCCCCCCCCCCCCCGAGCGCCTCTCACCGGTGCAGCGGATCCCGTTGGAGGTCTCCACCATGGCGAAGCCGAGGGGGCAGACGCGGGCCACCTCCTGGCAGCCGCCCTGGTTACAGGCCAGGTCGCAGCCGTACTCCCCGCACGTCCCCGGGGGCTCTGGGACACGGACATTGGGGACCACGGGGCGCCGGGGCCAGCGCGGAACCCGTCCCCGTGCCCATTGGAGCCCATGGGGATGAGCGGGGGGAGCGTCCCTGCCCCTGCCGGGGATGGGGATGAAGGGGACGAGGTCTGGGAGCGGTACCTGGGCAGGTGATGCCCTGCTCTCCATCGGGGCAGGAGCACAGGTTGGGGGCGATGCAGAGCCCACGGCCGCAGCCGAAGGGGCAAAGGGCTGCGGGCAGAGGGGACAGGCGGCCATGAGGAGGGCAGGGACCCCAGAGACGGTCCCGTGAGCCCATTCCTCATGCAGGGACCCCCACATCCCCCCTGTGAGCCCATTCCTCACATAGGGACCCCCACATCCCCCCTGTGAGCTCATTCCTCATGCAGGGACCCCCATATCCCCCCTATGAGCCCATTCCTCACATAGGGACCCCCATATCCCCCTATGACCCCCATATCCCCATAGGGACCCCCATATCCCCCTATGATCCCATTCCTCCCGCAGGGACCCCCATATCCCCCCTATGATCCCATTCCTCACATGACCCCCATATCCCCCCTATGAGCCCATTACTCACACAGGGACCCCCATATCCCCCCTATAGCCCCCCTATAGGGACCCCATATCCCCCCTTCCTCACATAGGGACCCCCATATCCCCCCTATGAGCCCATTCCCCACGCATAGACCCCCATATCCCCTATAATCCCCCTATTCCTCACACAGGGACCCCCATATCCCCCCTATAGCCCCTCATACAGGGACCCCCAAATCCCCCATTCCTCATACAGGGACACCCATATCCCCCCTATGAGCCCATTTCTCATACAGGGACCCCCAAATCCCCCATTCCTCATACAGGGACCCCCATATCCCCCCTATGATCCCATTCCTCACACAGGGACCCCCATATCCCCCCTATGAGCCCATCCCTCATACAGGGACACCCATATCCCCCCATTACTCACATAGGGACCCCCATATCCCCCATTCCTCAGGCAGGAACCCCCATATCCCCCCTATGATCCCATTCCTCAGGCAGGGACACCCATATCCCCCTATGATCCCATTCTTCAGGCAGGGACCCCCATATCCCCCCTATGAGTCCATTCCTCAGGCAGGGAGACCCAGATCCCCCCTATGACCCCATTCCTCATGCAAGGACCCCCATATCCCCCCTATGATCACATTCCTCAGGCAGGGACCCCATATCCCCCCATGATCCCATTCCTCACACAGGGACCCCCATATCCCCCTATGATCCCATCCCTCATACAGGGACCCCCATATCCCCCCATTACTCCCATCCCTCATACAGGGACCCCCATATCCCCCCATTACTCACATAGGGACCCCCATATCCCCCATTCCTCATGCAGGGACCCCCATGACTCACGCAGGGTGCACTGCCCGCTGCCCGGGGACAGCATCCACCCGGGACAACATCCGCTGCCGAAGGCGGAGAAGCAGACGTGGGGCCCCACGCGGCGCCTGAGCGAGGGATGCGGGGATGAGGCCGGGCCCATCCCAACCCCCTGGGGCAGAGCAAAGGTCCCGGCCTTGCTCCTTGAGCCAGTGGGGAACCCTCGGCCATGGGGATGGGGGATAAGGGGGTGCCCGCGGCCACGCTGTGCCGGGCAGCGCATGGATGCAGGGGGAAGAGTGACCCCAGAAACGAGTGGGATGGAGGGAAAGCCATGCCCCAAAGCAACCCAAACTTAGGGATAAGGGAGCAGGACATGGATGCAGGGGGAAGAGTGACCCCTGAAACAAGTGGGATGGAGGGAGAGCTATGCCCCAAAGTAACCTGAACGCAGGGATAAGGGAGCAGGATGTGGATGCAGGGGAAATTGACCCCAGAAACAAGTGGGATGGAGGGAGAGCTGTGCCCCAAAGTAACCTGAACGCAGGGATAAGGGAGCAGGACATGGATGCAGGGGGAAGAGTGACCCCCGAAACAAGTGGGATGGAGGGAAAGCCATGCCCCAAAGCAACCCAAACTTAGGGATAAGGGAGCAGGACATGGATGCAGGGGGAAGAGTGACCCCTGAAACAAGTGGGATGGAGGGAGAGCTGTGCCCCTGAGTAACCTGAACACAGGGATAAAGGAGCAGGACATGGATGCAGGGGGAAGAGTGACCCCGAAACAGTGGGATGGAGGGAGAGCCGTGCCCCAAAGCAACCTGAAAGCAGGGATAAGGGAGCAGGACATGGATGCAGGGGGAGATTGACCCCCGAAACGAGTGGGATGGAGGGAGAGCCGTGCCCCTAAGTAACCTGAAAGCAGGGATAAGGAAGCACTATGAGGATGCAGAGGGAAGAGTGACCCCCAAAACGAGTGGGATGGAGGGAGAGCTGTGCCCCTAAGTAACCTGAACACAGGGATAAAGGAGCAGGATGAGGATGCAACAGGGAGACTGACCCCAGAAACGAGTGAGATGGAGGGAGAGCTGTGCCCCTAAGTAACCTGAACACAGGGATAAGGGAGCAGGACATGGATGCAGAGGGAAGAGTGACCCCCGAAACGAGTGGGATGGAGGGAGAGCCATGCCCCTAAGTAACCTGAACACAGGGATAAAGGAGCAGGACATGGATGCAACAGGGAGACTGACCCCTGAAACAAGTGGGATGGAGGGAATGCCGTGCCCCTAAGTAACCTGAACGCAGGGATAAGGGAGCAGGATGTGGATGCAGGGGAAATTGACCCCAGAAACAAGTGGGATGGAGGGAATGCCGTGCCCCTAAGTAACCTGAACACAGGGATAAGGGAGTAGGATGTGGATGCAGGGGGAAGAGTGACCCCCGAAACGAGTGGGATGGAGGGAGAGCCGTGCCCCTAAGTAACCTGAACGCAGGGATAAAGGAGCAGGATGTGGATGCAGCAGGGAGAGTGACCCCCGAAACGAGTGGGATGGAGGGAGAGCTGTGCCCCAAAGTGACCTGAACGCAGGGAAAAGGGAGCAGGACATGGATGCAGGGGGAAGAGTGACCCCCGAAACGAGTGGGATGGAGGGAGAGCCGTGCCCCAAAGTGACCAGAACACAGGGATAAGGGAGCAGGACATGGATGCAGGGGGAAGAGTGACCCCTGAAACAAGTGGGATGGAGGGAAAGCCATGCCCCAAAGCAACCCAAACTTAGGGATAAGGGAGCAGGACATGGATGCAGGGGGAAGAGTGACCCCTGAAACAAGTGGGATGGAGGGAGAGCTGTGGCCCTGAGTAACCTGAACGCAGGGATAAGGGAGCAGGACATGGATGCAGGGGGAAGAGTGACCCCCGAAACGAGTGGGATGGAGGGAGAGCCGTGCCCCAAAGTAACCTGAACGCAGGGATAAGGGAGCAGGACATGGATGCAGGGGGAAGAGTGACCCCTGAAACAAGTGGGATGGAGGGAATGCCGTGCCCCAAAGCAACTGGAACGCAGGGATAAGGGAGCAGGACATGGATGCAGGGGGAAGAGTGACCCCCGAAACAAGTGGGATGGAGGGAAAGCCATGCCCCAAAGCAACCCAAACTTAGGGATAAGGGAGCAGGACATGGATGCAGAGGGAAGAGTGACCCCTGAAACAAGTGGGATGGAGGGAGAGCTGTGGCCCTGAGTAACCAGAACACAGGGATAAAGGAGCAGGACATGGATGCAGGGGGAAGAGTGACCCCCGAAACGAGTGGGATGGAGGGAGAGCCGTGCCCCAAAGCAACCTGAAAGCAGGGATAAGGGAGCAGGACATGGATGCAGGGGGAAGAGTGACCCCCGAAACAAGTGGGATGGAGGGAAAGCCATGCCCCAAAGCAACCCAAACTTAGGGATAAAGGAGCAGGACATGGATGCAGGGGGAAGAGTGACCCCTGAAACAAGTGGGATGGAGGGAGAGCTGTGGCCCTGAGTAACCAGAACACAGGGATAAAGGAGCAGGACATGGATGCAGGGGAAGAGTGACCCCCCGAAACGAGTGGGATGGAGGGAGAGCCGTGCCCCAAAGCAACCTGA
>NW_026637622.1:0-1045 GCF_028554395.1 Pezoporus wallicus | reverse complement strand
GTTAGATATAGCTCAAGCCAGTTTAGAAATAGGTAAGAAAAGCTTAAACCAGGCTAGAAACTTCCATAAATCGTTCAGAAATTGCCAAAAAAGGAATAAAACCTGCAAGAAATGAGCAAAAATAAGACAAGAATGACCAGCAATTGCTTAGAAATAGCCAAAAAAAGATTAAAAATGGGTTATAAAGAAGCAAAAATAGGTTAAATGAAGTCAGGAAGGGGCCAAAATGGGTTAGAAATAGAAATAAATTGGTAAGAAATGTTGAAAAATGGTTTCAAAATGGCCAAAATGGCTTAAAAAGAGTCAGTATTGCACAAACCAAGTCAGGAAAGGGGAAAACCAGGTTAGAAATAGAAAGAAATTTGTAAGAAATGGAGAAAAATGGTTTGGGAATGGCCAAAATGGCTTAAAAAGAGTCAGTATTGTGCAAAACAAGGGTTAGATATAGCTCAAGCCAGTTTAGAAATAGGTAAGAAAAGCTTAAACCAGGCTAGAAACTTCCATAAATCATTCAGAAATTGCCAAAAAAGGAATAAAACCTGCAAGAAATGGGCAAGAATAAGACAAGAATGACCAGCAATTGCTTAGAAATAGCCAAAAAAGATTTAAAATGGGTTATAAAGAAGCAAAAATGGCTTAAACCAAGTCAGGGAAGGGCAAAAACGGGTTAGAAATAGAAATAAATTGGTAAGAAATGTTGAAAAATGGTTTGAAAATGGCAAAAATGGCTTAAAATGAGTCAGTATTGCGCAAAAAAGGGTTAGAAATAGCTCAAGCCAGTTTAGAAATAGGTAACAAAAGCTTAAACCAGGCTAGAAACTTCCATAAATCATTCAGAAATTGCCAAAAAAGGAATAAAACCTGCAAAAAATGGGCAAAAATAAGACAAGAATGACCAGCAATTGCTTAGAAATAGCAAAAAAAGATTTAAAATGGGTTATAAAGAAGCAAAAATGGCTTAAACCAAGTCAGGGAAGGGCAAAAACGGGTTAGAAATAGAAATAAATTGGTAAGAAATGTTGAAAAATGGTTTGAAAATGGCAAA
>NW_026637621.1:0-10570 GCF_028554395.1 Pezoporus wallicus | reverse complement strand
CTCTCCTGAGATAGTCTATGCCAAGGGTGCATGGTGCCTCTGGACCAGTCATGATTGGGTGCTCAAGCAAATTTCAGCCTCCAGTACAGTCATCTGTTGGGATCCTCCTGTCACTGAAGTAATACAAATGGGTTGTACCCCTTTATAGCTTGATGGCATTAGGGTGCACTGAGCACCGGTGTCTACTAGATCCTTATACTCCTGTGGGACTTTTATGCCAGGCAACCTCATCCACTCAGTCCAGTAAAACTGGTTGTCCCTCTCCTCCACCTGGCTGGAGGCAGGGCCCCTCTAATAGCGATCATAAGATTGTTCACTTGCTCCTTGTACAAAGGGATTAGAATTCCTTTTCATAGGAGTCAGAGTAAACACAGCTCTTCCACTCCTTCTGGGAAACTGCCCACCAGAGATGGGAGCAACAACTTTCTTGGGAGGACCATCACTGACCGTTGTTTTCCTTTTCAGTTCATGCACCCTTTCCTCCCAAACTGAGGTAGGTTTTTCATCCCACTTTCTCTTGTCTTCTCCATGATCCTGCAGGTAAAACCTTAGGGTGCCATGTTGCGTGTACCTCCTATATCTTCCCTCTCGAGCAACAGGGCGCTTACTGTTAATAGCTGAGTTGTGGGTCTGTACAAGTGTGGAGCTGGATAGATTGTCGCTCCCTGATTCGGACGCCGGGGAGCCACCCATAGATCCAGTTTAAGTTGAATGTACATGACCCATGTGGCAGAAATTTACACGGAGTACGCCGTCATCATATGCCAACTCATTGGCAACAATGAACTGGAGGGAAGCAGCGGCACCAACAACAGATGAAGTGTGAGTCATCAGCTTGAAGACAATCTCACCCCTTCCATCATTTCAGCTGTGGAAAAACTCCTGTCCCAGGAGTTGCAGCAATTGAGCTGGTAGTAATATTAATTTGGAATAACTTTGGAATTTATGGACTACTTAGCAAATCATGACGCTTTACCAGGACTGCATGAAATATTATGATTTGCAACCATGTGAACAACTTTGGACACTTCAGTAATCTGAGTGCATTGCTTTGTCTTTTCCTTAAGGATAAGTGCTTTAGATAGGTATTCTCAAAACAATTATACTGCAAAAGCCTGAACTTCAGTTCCTCTGTATTGAAAAAAATTACAAAAATATCTCAGGGAAGACAGAGCTACATAGCAATGAGAGTGCAAATCTGGAAGGACCTCCGGTAGTTTCAGTTAAGGTCCTTCTGATTTGCACGAGACTTGCACCAGTCTGTGATTTATGTTCAGTGAATGGACACATACAGGCGATGTTTTGCTTTTAATTAGCCCATTCCCATCTCACGCTGTCTTTCTCCCAGGTAGTCCTCCTGTAGTTTTGTTGTAATTCCTGCCACTCTTTCAATGTCTAACAAATTATCCTCACTCTTGTGAGTGCGGTGGTGTTTGGGCTTTGTGCTATTGAAGACTGAGGGAGCTGAGGAAGGAGTGAACTCTGGGAGTGATAAATTTGACAATCTGCTCTGGAAGATCCCCTTGTCTGGGATGATAGCGATTAATTTTATGTTAGTGCCTGCTGGCATGTTTTCCATTAGTATTTTAATTGGAATTAAAGCTCCTACATCAGTTTTGAACTAGTTTCAATGGGGTTTATCAGAAGACACTATTGTTGTTTGTATTACCAGCAAGTGTCATACGCTGGTTTGTGATCCCTCTTCCCTGGTTAGAGTCACTGAGGACCTAAAGGACTTCCTCAAACCATTTCAGACACTTGAAATTATGAACTGACTTGACTTGACTTGACCACAGGCTCCTCCTATGAATGACCACATCTCATGTCAATGACAGCTCAGCCTGTATGCCGTCAGCCCAGAGTTACATTCCCCTGAACCTGGTGTCTCCTCTGCTTGGCAACTTCTATTTACAGAGCAATGCTAGCCCAGGAAAGCTCAGTGCACTCATAAAAATACATGAAATATCTCCAACCTATAGTTCTGATTAGAGCCTTCAAGTAAGCAGTTTGCAGCTGTCTCATTGGGAAACAAGAGGAAATGCTCAATTTTGAGCAAAAGGATGAGCTGAGCCAGGATTATTTATTCATAGAATCACAGTGCAAAACAGTGCTTGTTCCAATTCACCCTTGGTTAACACTGCATTTCCCTCTGCTACTTTGAAGAGATGATTGCTGTATTTCCTCTCTGGAAGTGCTGATGCAGTTTCAGATCTCCAGGTCTGAAGGCCAAGTGGTCTACCTTTTTTCCCTTTCAAAAAGAAAGATCTTTGTACAAACTTCTACCCACCTTGCAGAAAAACTGCTTCATTTTTTGTCTTGAACAAGGACATTATTTAATAAGACCAGTGTCTTTCCATACCCCAGCTTCCCAGTGATCTCAAAGAATGCTTCAAATATTAATAAATTATGTCTCTGCATCTCTTTAAATAAATATGGCTACATACCCATCGAGCAGAGAAACTAAAGGGCAGAGAGTACAAGTATCTGACTCAGCTCTAGAGCAGAGATGGAACAGAGATGGGAGCAGATCTACTCTTTCATCATTTATAACAGTGTCTTTTAAGCACTGGTTTCAATTAGCACTCTGCCACCTTTAGTCACACCTTGATTCTTTTCTACTGCAACAGGACACACATGGGCTGGAGAGGAAAAAAATTACCTTCAGCGCTTGGTTTCCAATAACCAAGAAGCACTTTTTTGTTGTCTTTCTACTACCTCCAAAAGAAAAGGTTGCCAGTCTCTGATATGGGCTCCATGGCATTGCAGTATGTGTGTTGCAATATTCAACAAGTTACAATCATCATCTGAGATAAATTTGAATGGGCTTCACCTTTTTTTGCTTCTACATCAGTAACCACACTAAATCTCTGCATATGATGAAATGGGCATTTGCAGATAGAAACTGGGCAGTGAGGAGGGCAGTTACCCAAATCACTAACAAAAATGCAAGAGGCTATATGAAAACTAAACGTATTAGAAATAGTCATTTGTCACAAGTGTCTGTCTTCTCTTTATTCGATTGACATTATTTATATTACCAGAGATGAGGAGCCTATTGCACCTTGCACTGCATAATCAAATAACAGAAATGATAGCCCAGGTTTCTACTTTCATAGGGCTCCATCTACTACAGCCAAAGCAAAAGAATATCCTTGATAATATCTTAATATAAAAAAATTCCCATGGCTATATATAGATGCTAGATGGAGTTAATCATATCATGCAGATAGATAACTTTTCTATGATAAGCTTCCAGATACACCTAGTAACAACAGGGTTTCTGCCAATTTTATGCCTTTCAAGCTATTTCATAATGGACATGAACAAGAGCCATCCTTAAGTATAAACATCTCTCCTGGTCTTTGTCTCTGTTATCTTTCGCTTGCAGTACTCTCTTCACCTCATATTTATTGCAGCTGTGTGCTTCGTTTTTTCTACTTCAAACTGAATACTCCTTCTGAAGGAAGAACTCTGCAACTTTAACGCATCTTGTTATTGCTACCCAGGAGATGACAGTCTTGCTCAGAATACGTGGGTAAAGCCCTTCCTGAATCTTCGTTAGCGAAGACAAGCCTTCCTCATAGGAGAAGGAAAACTTCTATCTTCAAACCCGGGCAGATGGAGCTCGTCTAGCCTTGTAAGGTCTTCCATCTGAGAGAAGGACACGCTTACAAAACCTACAACCTGAGGACTTTGCTGTCACCGTCCTAGCTAGCTAGGCCGTGGCAGTTAAACCTCAGGTGTGAAGGGTGGGGCCAGTTCTGTGCACACTGCGCCTCACCTAAAAAATCCACTGCGCAGGCTGGAAGGGCTTACTCTCACTTGTCTGTATGGACAGGCGAGGGTCGAAAGGGCAGGTAACAAGGTGCATAGGAAGCTGCAGATCCAACCTTGCATGCGGGCAGACCAGGGCATGGGTCGCTAGAGATTGCCCCAGGAGATGACAGTCCTGGTCGGACACTTCCTGATTGCCTAAGCACGCTTTTTTCCAAACAGATTTTCCTATCCCGCATGCCCTTGGTCATCGTGCGTGTAGTAAGCGTGGGTAAAGCCCTTCCCAAATCTTCGCTTGCAAAGCCAAGCCATCAAAACATGTCCACAGCAGAATATGCTGTTATAAATGGTGCCCACCCACAGTTTGGATGATACGATGACCTAAGAACTCTGTCGTCAGAATCAGCGTAAGAAGATATGTATGTGCCTGCGTGCATACACACACGCGCGCGGTTTTCCAAATGCTACTAATAATTACTATTATTATTACATTTTTCCATATATGTTCTTTAGCACATTTAGCTTTTGAGGAACTGGCTTAAATGGACGGTGAAATTTTTAAACACCTGTGAAACAGAGCTGGAACCTCATTTGGTTTGGTTTTATACCAACCATACCAGAGCCTGACCCTCAAACCCTGTGCAAATTACTTTTCCCAAACTGTCGAACCAAAGCATAGATTTAGAAACATCCACATACCTTCCCAGAGTGTTTAGTGTGCTTTAGATGGAGGTCATAATAAAAGTGCTAGTTTTATTATTCCACAATTTCAGCAGACTGTCTGACCTATTAAGAATCAGTTTGAGCCTATTAAGAATGTCATCTATTCTATTTCCAGACAATATTGCAGCAGTTCAACCTCATTACTTATCTGTCACTAAGAAAAGTAGCTAAACCTTCATCCCTTACATCCAGCTATGTTTTGCACAGAATTCTTGATCCATTTTCCCTACTTTTTTTTTCTGCTGAATTATTCCTTTTTTTTTTAAAGTTTACAACAATGTGGGTATCCATTCCCTACTTCCCCAGTCTCGCCTCTGTGCCTGGCAATATCTTGGAGCAGATTCCCCTGTAAAGCATGCTAAGGCACATGAAAAACAATGAGGTGGTTGCTGACAGCCAGCATGGCTTCACTAAGGGCATATCATGCCCGACCAATTTGGTGTCCTTCTGTGATGGGCTATGGAACTGATGGATGGGGGAGAGGAGTTGACGTCATCTACCTTGACTTGTGCAATGCATTCGACACTGTCCCCCACAACATCCTTGTCTCTAAACTGGAGAGACATCAATTTGACAGATGGACCACTCGGTGGATAAAGAACTGGCTGGACGCAAGGAGTTGTGGTCAATGACTCAATGTCCAGCTGGAGACCATTAACGAGTGGTGTCCCTCAGGGATCGGTGTTGGGACCGGTCTTGTTCAGCATCTTTGTTAGCAACATGGGCTGTGGGATTGAGTGTGCCCTCAGCAAGTTTGCCAATGACACCAAGCTGTGTGGTTTGGTTGAGACGCTGAAGGGAAGGAATACCATCCAGAGGGACCTTGACATGCTTGTGAGGTGGGCTGATCACAACCTTATGAAGTTTAAGCATGCCAAGTGCAAGGTTCTGCACCTGGGTCGGGGCAATCCCAGCAGAGCTAGAGGTTGGGCGGAGAAGAGATTCAGAGCAGCCCTGAGGAGAAGGCCTTGGTGATGTTGGATGATGAGAAAATGAACATGAGCTGTAGAGGCAGGATAAGGGGCAATGGGTTCAAACTTAAACAGAGGAAGTTCAGATTAGATGTAAGGAAGAAGTTCTTTACTGTGAGGGTGGTGAGGCACTGGAATGGGTTGCCCAAGGAAGTTGTGAATGCTCCATCCCTGGCAGTGTTCAAGGGCAGGTTGGACAGAGCCTTGGGTGACATGGTTTAGTGCGAGGTGTCCTTGCCTGTGGCAGGGGGGTTGGAACTAGATGATCTTAAGGTCCTTTCCAACCCTAACTATTTTATGATTCTATGATTCTATGATCTCTGAATGTAAGGAAATCAATGCTGACACAGAACAAGCTTCATTTTTGAAATCATACAGTCTCCTAAAATTTCCAGGACTACTGTCAGCGTTTTTTTCTTGTTTCCCAATTCCTGGTCTAGCTTCTTAAATCATTCATTTTTTAAAGACAATTTCCAAATGATTATTTCCAAATTTTGCCTTGGCTCAGAGCTATATTTCCTTGGAAAATATGAGTAGTTTTTCTGCAAATTCTATTCACTGACTTTTAAAATCTACACAAGTAAACTTCAGAGCCTGTATTTTATTTTATGTAATGAGTGATTCTTCACACAGCATCTTAATTAGCAAAGTCATTAGTAACTTATGCCTAAGGTCTTGAACCTGATCCTGTCCTACAGTGGGCCTAAGGTCTTCATTCTGGCAGTCCATGTGTCTGTACTTGGGCGGTGTGGTCAGAGCATTTGCCAGTGAAGACTGAGGCAAAGAAGTCATTGAGAAGTTCAGCCTTCTTCAAATCCAGGGTAGCCAGTTCTCCCAATAGCTTCCAGAGAGGGCCCATGTTGTCCCTAGTCTTTCTTTTATTTGCTATGTACCTGTAGAAGCCTTTCCTTTTATCTTTCACTTCCCTTGCCAGATTTAATTCCATCTGGGCCTTATCTTTCCTGACCTGGTGCCTAGCTTCCCAGACAATATCCCTGTATTCTTCCCAGGCCACCCGTCCTTGCTTCCACCTTTTATAAGCCTCTTTTTTTCCCCTCTACATTTCCTCAGCAGCTCCTTATCTATCCAAGAAGGTCTCCTGGCCCTCATGCTGCTTTTCTGTCTAGTCGGGACTCAACACTTCTGATCTTGGAGAAGGTGATCCTTGAATATCAACCAGCAGTCTTGGGCCCCCTGCCCTCTAGGGCTATATCCCATGGAACCTTACTAAGCAGGTTCCTGAAGAGGCCAAAGCCTCTTCTCTTGAAGTCCAGGGCAGTGAGCTTCATGTGTACACTTCTCACTGTCCTGAGGACATTGGAGATAACCAATGGTGTGCATAGAGGAAGAGGAAGAGAAAATGAGGTTGTACAGTCCTTGTATTGTGGAAAACAAAGCAAAACAGGAGTTACCAGGATGTTTTCTTTCTTCTATTGGGATTTTTTTTTCCATATAGCTTTCAATCATTTCGAATTACGATCTGTAAAGGAGTGGTTATAATGACTGCAGATGGGGAATGCTGATATTTTCCTCTCTTTCAGAGGCCCTTTGAGGTTTGATTTACTAAAATCTGTAAAATGTTTTGAGGTTTTTGTCTGAAAAAACACTCAAAACAAAAGTCAAGTGAATTCCCACCCCTTTCTTCTGTAATTGACCTAGGCAGAGGGTTTTATTAGTGACCTTCAGCAGTATTTATTATTATTGGCTGTAGTAGTAGTAGCAGTTTTGAATTATACCTTAGTTACTGGACTGTTCTTATCTGGTTGGGCTTAAACCATGACAATTATTGTTGAAATTGTTGGGGGAAAACCTGGCCCATCTCTAGGGCAGTTCTGCTTTTGTCCTTGATTTGATCTGGAAAAGGTTAAAATTACAGCGAGTCTTACCTTCAGAAATGGAAAGGGAGAGGGAGAGAAGGAGAAAGAGAAGGAAAGAAAGAAATGCAGAAAAGAGAACTTTTTTTTTTTTTTTTTGCAGATAGGATTGACTTCTGATTTCAATTATTTCTGCATTGTAAACATTTCCAGGGACAAGGAATTCCTTTGCATACACATATTGCTATTTGCAAATACCAGGGCTAGTCCAGTTGAATTTTGTTTTTGTCTCAACAGAGTAATTTTATTCACCTGTGAGTTTTTATTTAATACTCTGGTATTTCTGACAGCAAGCAGTTAAACAGTTGTTTCACTCATTTTTCTTCTTTTCAGTGTATGTGTCTTCCCTCCCTGTATCTTTATAATTATGTTTTATGACCATAAATTTTTCCAAAGATAGTGCCAGATTTAAAATACTGGTTGCCATTACAATGTGGGGGTGGCTTTACCCTCTCTGTTTGCAGCCTCCAGCTTTTATCTGCCCTGTTTCAATCCTCCTACTATAAGAAAGGAATCCACTGCCACAGTGTAGATAAGCATCAGACCCTCATTCTCTGCCAAACATGTTTAAAGCAGACATATTTTTGTAGGTTGCTGTGGCATATCCCAAGCCCTGCTGTCCTTTCTGCTGTGTACAGGGAGCGTTAGGTAAACGTTGCACATTGCAACAGGTGCAGTGAAGAGGAAGGGAAGTGTCATCTTCCCCTGAGTGCTGTAAATTTGCAGCAGGCATGGATGCAAGGAAGGAGGGTGATGTGTGCACCATTTAATAGGGTTGTGTTGCAGGTCAAAGGCTGTAGGATTCTGGCTAATTCATTTGCATTGCATGTTTCTGCTGATGCCACACAGGAGTGATGGGCGTTTGCAGCGCCTAAAATGCAGCACTTGTAGATATTACACTGTGCAAGTGGCTTCAAACCCAAATCACTGTCCCAACCAGCCCAGCATGGCATGAGAAAGGTGGATGAGGAATGGGTCAGTGCAGCATGGTCAATGCAGGCAGTGCTGTCATTCATCCAAAAGCATCGACTTAAGGTTGGACTGAGTTGCCCCTTAAACTCTGTTGGCTATAATGACTAGTTTCTGCTACTGATAAAGGACTTGCTCAGAAATCGGTGTTTCCACTTGTAGGCAGCCATGTTCAATCTGATGTTCCCCCACTGTGCTCTCTGGTAAGGAGGCAGCAAGAGGTGCTTTTAAGTCAGGTTTGTCCTGCTTGGGTGATAAATGAGTTGTATCGGCAGGATGCTCTGAGAGCAGCCCACCATGGAACTACAGCTTTTAGAGGTGAGTTGGTTTCCCTCTGGCTGACTCTGAGTTCTGGCAGAGAAGAGAGAAAACTCATTGCATGCTTTGAGGACTGTCCTGAGAGGTGGAAGGTTTCAGTCCCCCTGGGACTGAGAATGGGTTAAACTCACATTTCCCATTTTTCTGGGTAAATGCTATAATACTGGCAATGGGCTTCCTCTGCATTCGTGGGGGAATGGGTGCTGCTGCTGAGGGTGCCAAAGAGGCTTTGAAATGGGCAAAGGTGCTGGGGGATGGGTTGGAGTCCAGACAGACTTTTTTGCTCCCTGTTTTCTCCTTGTGAGATAGGGGGATTGCCCTTCAGAAATGCTTTTCTCTGCACCCAACCAGGTAACACAGAGGGAGCAGCTGGTCCAGGAGCATCAACTCCCACTCAGCATCTGAGTGATGGGATTAGCATCACTGTTTTGACACAGCTTTCCTGACCCTTCCTCAGGGCTTCTTCTGGAAGAAGGTGTTACAGGAGGAGCCAAGTATCCCTAGAGCATTGTCCTTGGAGCACCTCACTGCAAGAGGGAAACTAAGGCACAGAGAAAGAGAAATTTGCTCCAGGAGCTGAGAAACTCCAGAGCTGAAGCAAAAGTGCCAGAGCAACCAGAGACTTCCCATTCTTTTATTTAGTCACTAATGTGATTCTTTGTAATCGTTAGCATTTCCCCTATATTTGAATGAAGAGGGTCATAAAAGTTTAGTGTTATCTGTCTACCTGCTCTCCTGATTATCTGTGCTCATATATGACAACATTTCTAGTTTGCAATTAAAGGATATTATTTGTTGCTCTGTCTCCCTGCCCATTTATCTACCTGTCTGGGACATTTGAAAGGATCGGCTATGTGAGCTAATGTGGCTTTTCCATTTCTAATATATCTGACCTAAACTTGAACTGTTGAGACTCACCAACGCAGGCAGATATTTTTTCAAGGAACACACCAGAAAATGAGGAACAGCATTATTAGTAGGCAGACAAGTCATAACCACAAGATTCTTCGACATTCAGTTGTGGCTTTTTCTCTTCTTCCCTCTCCAACTTCTGTGCTAAGACACTTTGCTCTCAAAAAGTAGCAAGTGTTCAGGCGTCCTATTTCTGAAATGATGTCATCTTGCCTGGGAACTTAGGAAGCAGTTAAAGAAAGAAAAGAAGAGACTATGAAAGGAACACTGAAGAAAAAAGGTAGTGGAAGATCAATGTATGTCTTGTTATGTTGCAAGTTTTAAGTAAATGAAAAATATCACTCCAAGCAGGAAAAATAAACTTTGAGTTGGAAACATGGATATTAATGTTCAGACATAACTTGGTTTTTCCTCTCACTTGCCATGGTCTGTGGAGTCTAAGTAAATAAAGCATTACTTAATTTTCATGATGATTGTTGAGGATTCTAAGCCTAAGTGTTTGTACATACATATATGTTTATTTTCTTCTGTATTTCAGTTTCTGTAACTCAAATTCTTTGGGGAATCTCTGATGCAGTAGTTTAATCATTCTTTCCTTCTGAAAGAGCTGTAGGATTACTACAGCAACCAATTACACTGACATTCCCCCATCAAAAGCTGTATCATGAGCAGAGATCCAGCATGAGAGATTTGGCATAATAACCCTTCAACACAAGTCAGTCAACAATTGCAGGAATGACAGAGTGAGAAAGCTGTTCTTAGGGGAGATGAATTGAAACCCTCAGTAGTTGCTCCCCTTGGAGATGAACACCGACCAGGTCTATCCTGGAGTGTGACTTTACGGTAAGGAACAAAATACAGGTTGGAGGATAAGAATAGTCCCTGGAAAGTCTTTGGGGGAAAGTAATAAGGTGTTCACCTAAGAGTTTTTTCACCACATTTTAGTTCAAGGGGTGGTATCTGTCACATTGGAGAAGACTAGTCTGCGTATCACTCAAAATCTGTGAAAGCCCAGATTTTGAGCTGCTG
>NW_026637620.1:0-10806 GCF_028554395.1 Pezoporus wallicus | reverse complement strand
CGGGCTGGTCCGTTCCCGTGTGGGGATGAATGGGGCGGGATCGGGGGGTGTGGACGGGGATGGTCGCGGTTGAACCGGGGCGAAGCGAAGCGCCCGGTGGGTCCCGCGGAAGGCGCCGCTCGCAGACCCGCGTGTGCCGGGGCTGTGCGCGCGGAGCAGCCGGAAACCGGAGCTCGCGGCCTCCGCAGCTCCCGCGGTGGGTTTAAAGCGGATGCGGGGCCGGGGCCGGGTCATGGGGCCGGTGTCCGGTAGCGCTGGGCTTTGCGGGGAGGGATGGAGGGGAACGGGGCAGCGGTGCTTACCGAGGGGGGGTGTGGTGCTTTGGAGCCCCGAAGGATGGGGCCGGTGCATTGGAATGGGAGGAACTCGGTTGTTTTCCCCTCTAGAAAGCATCAGCTCGGCTCAATTTGGGTTGTTTAGAGTGAAATGAGAGGGGTTTAACTCAAAAAGCCCGATTGGAAGCAAAGGCAAAGCTGATTCCGTAAGCCGGGTCTGTTCCCGGTTGGCTGGGGGTGAAAAGCTCATCCTGCAGCATCCTCAAGCTCTAGGAATGGTCAGGATGCGTCCCAGGAAATGAACCCGGGGTCCGGAGTGCACAGGACACCCAAGGAGGGGGTTGGATGGCCCCAAGCAGTAATTGAGCTCTGTGGCTAAGCTGGAGGTGGGTTCCATTGAGGTGTCATGGGCAAAGCTGCACCTGAGCGTGGCTCCGGAGCTCCTGGAAGCTCTTCTGCAATCCTGGGATTGTCTTCTCAATGGGTGACTGGAAGAGATGGGAATTGCAGGGAGCAGCCCTGGTGCCCCAACATGAGGGCATGGAGCTGTTGGAGCAAGAGGAGGCCCCGAGGATGCTCAGGGGCTGGAGCAGCTCCCATAGGAGCCAGGCTGAGAGCACTGGGGCTGGAGCAGAGAAGCTGCGTGGGGAGCTCAGAGCAGCTTCCAGTGCCTGAAGGGGGGTACAGGGATGCTGGAGAGGGACCTGCATCAGGGACTGGAGCGATGGGACAGGGGGTGATGGGTTCAGAGTGGAACAGGGGGAGTTCAGGTTGGATACAAGGCAGAAGCTCCGTAGTGTGAGGGTGCTGGGGCACTGGAATGGGTTGAATGGAGAAGGTTTGGATGCTCCATCGCTGCCAGTGCTCAAGGCCAGGTTGGAGCCCCCTGCTCCAGTGGAAGGTGCCCCTGCCCGTGGCAGGGGTTGGGACTGGATGAGTTTTAAGGTCCCTTCCAACCCCTTCCGTGGAGCACAGGAGATGTTCCCTGGGCTGTGTTGGTGCACGGGGTAAGGCAGTGTTTAAATGAACCCATGTGCTTCAGAGAGGCCTAAAACCCCTTGAGGACGTGGGAATGGTCCCAGCCAAAGCCCTTGGGCTCCTGGGATGAAGTTGGCTGAGGAAGGAGGAAGCATTGGGCTCCTTTTGGAGCATCTCTAAGGAACCAGCAAATGCCCTGGGGATGCAGGAGCATCTCCTGACGCACTCGGAGCACGTGAAGGCTCCACCAGCAGCTTCCCTGTGTGTGGAGTCTCCTTGGGATGTCGGCATCCATCTCATCCCAGAGTTGGGTTTGCAGCTCCAGGTATCCTGTGTTAGCGGTGCTGAATGGTCACGGCCAAGAGAAAGCTTTCACCCTCTTAAAGGAAGAATTTGAGCTTGGAAAACCCGGATAAAAGGTTGGGAATGGGAACTGTGCTGGAGGAAATCATTCTCTTTCACCCCGTGTGGAAGTGATGCCTTGTCCTGCAACGCTGCTCTGAGGGTTGCTGCTGCCTTTGCACCCTGTGGGCAGCACCCTCAAGGCTGCAGTGGGAAGCCCAGCACCTTGGAATGCTGGAGAAGGGAATGCCTCTAGAGCCAGGTTGGTGGTGGTGAAACGCCTGGGGAGCGATACCAGCACCCAGCACCCGCTCCTCAGCGCAGGAAGCGTCACATCCAGGGCTGGGGTTGTGCTTCAGCTCCCCACAGGCCCTATAGCTGCAATAAGCACCGTGGTGAGCGCCCATCTGGCTCGCTCAGAGCACTGATCATCAGCCCAGCCCGAGAGCCCTGGGGTGGTTTCTGGGTGTCGCTGCTCGTGGTGCTTGGAAGAAGCCAAAGGACCCCCCCAGGAACGTGAACCAGAGCCTCAGTGGGGTTTGGGGCCTGTTCCTTGGGTGACAAAAAGCATCGGGGAGCTGCAGCCGCCCCCCTCATCCTAAAGCTTGGCATCATTTTGCGTTGCTGTGGGTCTGGGCTCCCCCAAGGAGCTCTCTGGGGGGGTCTCTCCTTGGCTTCGTTGTCTCTCTGGGAGCTGACCTCGCTGTCCCCTGTTCCCCCCCCCTACAGGCAGCCCGCCTCCGCCAAGTGGTACGACCGCCGAGACTACGTCTTCATCGAGTTCTGCGTGGAGGACAGCAAGGACGTGAACGTGAACTTCGAGAAGTCCAAACTCACCTTCAGGTGCGGGGCCAGGGCTTCCCTCAGCCCTTCCCCATCCCGCTTGAGCTCCAGGCCCTGCTCCAGCTCCGCTGCCCTGCCCGGGGCTTCCTGTTCAGCTCCATCCGTGCTGGTCCTTCCCCGTGAGGAGCTTCCCCAAGCCTGGAGCATCCCATGGGGCTCTTGTGCCCCACCGTGATAACGGGTAGAAGGGCAGGGAGAGAGACAAGAAGCAGGCTGGGTGATGCGTGTGCTGACGTGCAGATGGAGTGTGTCTGTTGCAGGGGCTGGTGTGGACCAACCACGTCTTCTTTTCTCTCCGCAGTTGTCTTGGAGGAAGCGATAACTTCAAACATTTAAACGAAATCGACCTTTTTAACAATATTGATCCAAATGTGAGTATCCTCCTGGCTTCCTAGGGCTGCGTCCTGGGGAACAGCGGCTCCTTCGGGATGCTGGCGGCGCTTCCGGCCTCGAAAGCATCTCTAGATGGTGTCCTTTAGAGCAAGGATGAAGTTGATAGCTGAAGCTAAGTGACAAAAGCAGCTTTGGGGGATGATGTTAACAGGGATTTTCCTCCCTTTCAGGAGTCAAAGCATAAAAGAACAGACAGATCTATCTTGTGTTGTTTACGAAAAGGAGAGTCCGGTCAGGCATGGCCCAGGTTAACGAAAGAGAGGGCAAAGGTGGGTTCAGCTCCTCTTGTCTGCCTGCTTTCCAGTGGGGTTTCCTATTTGGGTGATGGGGAAGTGATGCAGTGGCTCGTGGGTCACCTCAGAGCAGCGCTTCTGCTTTACCTTCCTACGGTACCAGCTCGGTACTTGCTTGTCCTGCACTAACACCCTTGTGTTGCTGCGCAGCTCAACTGGCTCAGTGTGGACTTCAACAACTGGAAAGACTGGGAAGATGACTCAGATGAAGACATGTCCAATTTCGATCGCTTTTCCGAGGTAGGGGAGCACGAATCCCTGGAATTTGGGGGTTCCTTCCCTGGGATTCCCTCTGGGCAGAGCCTTCCTCCTCCTCCCAGTGGCGCTTGCGGTGCTGCTTCACCCTCTAACGTGCTTTTATCTCTCTGGAGCAGATGATGAACAACATGGGTGGAGATGACGACGTAGACTTGCCAGAAGTAGATGGGGCAGATGATGTAAGTGCTCTGTAGCAAATACACCTTGCTCTGTGCCGAGGTCAGGCTCTTCAATAGCTCCAAAGCCCCTCTCCAGGTTTCCTGTACCCCTTTTAGGCACTGGAGCTGCTCTCAGGTCTCCCCTTAAGGAGCCTTCTCTCAGCCTGGCTCCAGAGCACACTGATGGATCCATAGCTCCTGGTGCCAGTGAGGCCAGACTGAGCTCGTGCTGTGCAGCAGCACAGGGTTCACTGCAGGAACAGCAGCTCCTTTGCTGCTGGTGGGGAGGGGTGGTGGTGAAGGAAAAGGCTCCTTCAAGCCCGCTCTGCTCCAGTTAATGTTGTCTCTTCTTCTTCCCAGGACTCACCAGACAGTGATGATGAAAGTAAGTCCTGTCGCAGCGTGATTCCATGCGGGATCGCTCACTGAACCCTGCCTCTGAGCTAATGCCAGGCCTGGCCGAGGGCTGTAATCCAATGGAAGCCTTTCCACAGCAGCCTGAAATCCCAGTTTGGCCTCCTCAGCGCAGGCCTGGGGAGGCTTTGGCTTTCAGAGCAGCCCTGCCCATGGAGGCGGCTTCTCATGGAGTGGTTCCAGTGCCTGCTCATGGCTCTTCCTTATGAAGAACCAGACCCAGAGGCCTTCAGCTGCCCCATGGCTGATGCTGAGGGTGATGAAACAAGGCTTGAAACCAACCCCAACCCCACTAACGCTCTTCCCTCTTCTCTTTCCTCTCTAGAAATGCCAGATCTGGAGTAAGGAAAAGCGTCGTCTTCAGGGTTTGGGGAAAGAACTTCATCACAACATTTCATAACCGAGATAAGAATTCCTGAGTTGATGATAGCCCTAACGGGAGCTCCTGCATCCTTTAACCCATTTTCAGTCCATTTTCAATGGCTTCACTGGTGGTAGGTGTGTACCATGGCACGGGGCGGCCTGAAAGCCACGAGAGGCAATAACTTTATGCATGAACCAGTTTTCCAGCCTTCCAACAACCAACCCCCAACAAACCCCCCCCCAGTTGAGGTGTAGGCCATCGAGACAGAACAGTTGCAATAAAGTTTACAGAGCCTCCTTGCCTCGTAGCAGATATAATTCCCATGGGACAACCCTGAGTTGACACCAAGTTGATAGAATTGAGCATTTCTCCCTCTTCCCCCCCCCCCCCCCGCCTTCTTTTACCCAGTCCCTGTGGCCTGAAATTGGATGTTTGGACCGGGAACAAGAACTGGGGCTGTTGGCTCACGGTGGGGCCCTTCCATTAAACTTTGTATTGAAAAGGCAACACCAGTTCTCCTCCGTGGGGTTGTTCCATCCCGAGTCACCGGGTACCGGTGGCTGGAGCCTGTCCCCTGGTACCGTTTGGCTCTAAAGCTTTACACCCTCCTCCTCCTCCTCCGGGGCGATGCCTGTACATTGTTGCTTGTTGAGCTGTTCCTTTAGACCAAATCCTATTTGCACTGTGGCTGTGGAAGCGAGAAAGGGTGGGGAGGCACCGGGGGCACCGGGTACCAGGAATTCCGCCGCCCCCCCGGGGCACCTCCCAACCGGGCTGAAAAACCTCAATTTGTGTTCCGAGCAGCTGGGATTTTTTTAATGTCTGCATTCTTTCTAATAAACTGTTGAAGACTCCCGGGCCTCGCCTCCTGCTCCGCACCGGGAACGGGGACGGTGGGGGACCGGGGGGAGGCGATGCTGACGGCCCTGGTGGCTGCATTGGGGGGGATACGGGATGGGACGGGACGGGGGCAGCGGCGGCTCCATTGGCCGCAATGGGACTGGGGGGGGGACGGGACGGAAGCGGCCCCGGTGCCGCGGTCACCGCGCCCGGTCCAAGGACAACCGCGGACACGTGCGCCGCCGCTTCCGCCGCTCTGCGCTTGTCCCCGCCCCTTCCCTCCAAGCTCTCCCAATCACCTCCTCTCTCTCCTTGACGGATGGCTAATCCTCCCAATGGCGTCGCGGCGAGCGGAGAGCGTGGCCAATCGCAGAGCGAGCGCGCGTCGGCGCCGTATCCAATGGGGCGCGCGACGTGGCGCCGCGGTCCCGCCCCGCCGAGGGCCGTGCAGGCGCGGGCGGGGCGCGGGGCTCAGTCGGCGGCGCCATGTTGGGGCTGGCGGGTCGGTGCTCGGGGGCCGCCGCCGCCGCCGTTGTGCGGCCGCTGCTGCGCCGCGAGGCCGGGCCCGGCCGCCGCCTCCTCCCGTTGCTGCTGAGCCGCGGGGCTGCGCCCGCCGCCGCCGCCGAGCCGCGTGAGTGCGGGGCCGCGCCCGCGGGGTCACCTTGGGGCCTACGCGGGTGAGGGGCCGGGGCCGGGGCCTGCAGCGGGGATGGAGCGGGAGCACCGGGAGGGGGGGTCCCGGGGGTCTCGGGCCTTGCCCCGGCCCCACACGGGTACCCGGAGCTGCCGTTTCCCCCCCACCCCAACCGCCCCCGACCTTGACTCGTCCCCGTTGTCTCCCCCCCCCCCCAACCCCGCTGCAGGCCGGGACTATGCGGCCCAGGCGGCCCCCGCGGCCAAGGCGGGCTCCAGCACCGGGCGCATCGTGGCCGTTATCGGCGCCGTGGTGGATGTGCAGTTCGATGAGGGGCTGCCCCCCATCCTGAACGCCCTGGAGGTGCAGGGCCGGGACACGCGGCTGGTGCTGGAGGTGGCTCAGCACCTCGGTGAGTGCCCGCTGCGGCCGCGGCCGTGCGCTCCCGGTGCCTCCGCCGTGCATCTCAATGCGAGGCCTCAGGACCGCGTTTCCCGTCGGGAGATCGCGGTCTGCGGCTTCCGTGCCCGGGGGAAGGCACCGGCGGCTCCCCGGGGCCAGCCCTTGGGCGCTGCTGCGACGCTGCCCTTGGCCTTTGGCAGGGGAGAACACGGTGCGCACCATCGCCATGGACGGCACCGAGGGGCTGGTGAGGGGCCAGAAGGTGCTGGACTCCGGAGCTCCCATCCGCATCCCCGTGGGCCCCGAGACCTTGGGCCGGATCATGAATGTCATCGGGGAGCCCATCGACGAGCGGGGCCCCATCACCACCAAGCAGTGAGCGAGGCCGACCCCGACCCGCGCTGCGCCGTGAGCAGGCTCCGCGCTCAGCCCCGGGGCCCGGTTGGAGCTCCTGAGCCCCGTTCCTCCCCGCAGGTTTGCTGCCATCCACGCCGAAGCCCCCGAGTTCGTGGAGATGAGCGTGGAGCAGGAGATCCTGGTGACAGGGATCAAGGTGGTGGATCTGCTGGCGCCCTACGCCAAGGGGGGCAAGATCGGTGCGTGCTCCCTATGGGCATGGGGGGGGACGGGGACGGGAGATTCCTTCGCTGATGAGGAACCGTTTGACTTTCGTTCTTCTGAGCTGGCTGAAGCCACTTGGATTGATCTGAGGAGGAAAAGGGGAGCAGGGAGGTGGGGGAGCGGCCGGGATGGGCCGGGCATCGAGCAGGATTCCCCCGGTGCCAGGTTTGTTCGGAGGTGCCGGCGTGGGTAAAACAGTGCTGATCATGGAGCTCATCAACAACGTGGCCAAAGCCCACGGCGGCTACTCGGTGTTCGCCGGCGTCGGGGAGAGGACCCGCGAGGGCAATGACTTGTACCATGAGATGATCGAGTCCGGGGTCATCAACCTCAAAGATGCCACATCCAAGGTATAGAGAAGGGGGTCTCCTGAAGGGGGGGGGGGTACCGGTAGCACCGTGCCCACCCCCCGTCCTCGCCCGCAGGTCGCTCTGGTCTATGGGCAGATGAACGAGCCCCCCGGTGCCCGCGCCAGGGTGGCCCTGACCGGGCTCACGGTGGCCGAATACTTCAGGGACCAGGAGGGCCAGGACGTGCTGCTCTTCATCGACAACATCTTCCGCTTCACCCAGGCTGGCTCCGAGGTGGGTGCTCAGCACCAGCCCCGCTGTGACCCCCCCTCCATCCACTTGTGCAGCCCCTCAGAGCCTCTGTACCCCCCCTCCAAGGTGTCAGCTCTGCTGGGCAGGATCCCCTCTGCCGTGGGCTACCAGCCCACCCTGGCCACTGATATGGGCACCATGCAGGAGAGGATCACCACCACGCGCAAGGGATCCATCACTTCGGTGCAGGTGAGGCTACGACTGCATTGTGCACCCTAAGGATGCTGTGTCATCGTCCCCTCCTGTCCCCAGCATCCCCATTGTCCCTTCTTATCCTCATCATCCCCTCCTATCCCCGTCGTCCCTTCCTGTCCCCATCATCGCCTCCATCCCCATTGTCCCTTCCTGTCCTCATGGTCACCTCCTATACGCAATTGTCCCTTCCTATCCCCATTGTCCCTTCCTGTCACCATCATCCCATCCTGTCCCCACTGTCCCCTCCATCCTCATTGTCCCTTCCTATCCCCATTGTCCCCTCCATCCCCTTTGTCCCTTCTCCCCATCGTCCCCTCCATCCCATTGTCCCTCCATCCCATTGTCCCCTCCATCCCCATCATCTCCTCCATCCCCATCGTCCCCTCCATCCCCATCATCCCCTCCATCCCATCGTCCCTCCATCCCCATCGTCCCTCCATCCCCATCGTCCCTCCATCCCCATCGTCCCTCCATCCCCATCGTCCCCTCCATCCCATCGTCCCTCCGATCCCCTCTTGCCTGCATCCCCTTCGTCCCTCCATCCCCATCGTCCCTCCATCCCCATCGTCCCTCCATCCCCATCGTCCCTCCATCCCCATCGTCCCTCCATCCCCATCGTCCCTCCATCCCCATCGTCCCTTCCTATCCCCATCGTCCCTCCATCATCCCCTCCATCCCCATCGTCCCTCCATCCCATCGTCCCTCCATCCCATCGTCCTTCCATCCCCAGGCCATCTACGTGCCAGCCGATGACTTGACCGACCCTGCCCCTGCCACCACCTTCGCCCACTTGGACGCCACGACGGTGCTGTCCCGCGCCATCGCCGAGCTGGGCATCTACCCCGCCGTGGACCCCTTGGACTCCACGTCCCGCATCATGGACCCCAACATCGTGGGGCCCGAGCACTACGACGTGGCTCGAGGGGTGCAGAAGATCCTGCAGGTGAGGGATCCAGGGCTGCCCCCCGTAGGAAGCTAGGGGGGTGCACGTGGAGCCGCTCACCCTCGCCCCCCCCTTGTTTTCTGCTCTTTGCAGGACTATAAGTCCCTGCAGGACATCATCGCCATCCTGGGCATGGACGAGCTCTCCGAGGAGGACAAGCTGACGGTGGCGCGGGCCCGCAAGATCCAACGCTTCTTATCCCAACCCTTCCAAGTGGCCGAGGTCTTCACCGGCCACATGGGCAAACTGGTGCCGCTGCAGGAGACCATCAAGGGCTTCAAGCAGATCCTGGCGGGTACACAGAGAACCGGGATGGGGATGGGGACACACGGATGTTTTGGGGGTGTCATCCCCCCCTTTCTCCTCCTCTTCACCCCCCATCTCCCCACAGGTGAATACGACCATCTCCCCGAGCAAGCTTTCTACATGGTGGGGCCCATCGAGGAGGCGGTGGCCAAGGCGGAGAAGTTGGCTGAAGAACACGCCTGAACGTGCCCCCCCCCCCAACAACACCGGACCCGCCCCCCCCCCCCCAAAACCGGGGCCTCCCCCTCCCCAATATTTAACATTTCCAATAAAACATCAGTTGAAAACACTCCCGGGGGCCTCGTGTGAGCTATGGGGGGGCAATGGGCTCAAGTGGGGGGGGGAGGGAGGGGGCAGGAGATGGGGGTCACACAAACGCACCCCCAAGCCGGTTGTTATGGGGGGGCCTGGTCCCAGTGCGTCCCCCCCCATGGGGCTCCACCATTTTACAGCACAAAGCCCTATGGGCACGGCTGCTGCAGCTTCACCCCGGGGGGGGGGGGGGGGCCGCGGTACCGGGAGCACCGGGGGGGGGGGGTTCGCAATGGGGAGGGGTCCCCACAAGCGCTGCACCCCCGGGTTAAAGCGGGGTTGGGGTTTGGGGGGGGGGGAACACCCTGAACCCAAACGGGGCCGCGGTCCCTTTAAATGGCGGCGCGTCCCCGCGGCGGAGGGGGCGGTGGCGGCCGCTGACATCACGCGGGGCCGGGAGCACCTGCGCGACACCGGGACCGGCACCGGGAGCGCGCCGGGCGGGCACCGGGGCTCCCCCCCCCCCCGCACCCCTCCATAGGTACGTACCGGGGGTCCCCCCCCATCGATGCACATCGGGGCTGCCCCCCTCCCCCGCACCCCATAAGTAGGTACCGGGGCGCTGCCCCCCCGCCCCCCCCCATGGGTCCGCCCTGGGCCGGACACGGAGCCCCCCCCCCCCCCCCGGGGCTGTACCGGGACCCACGTCTCGGTGAACGGACTCAGCACCACGGCCCCCCCCTCCCCCTCCCCCCCCCGGTGTCGCGCACGGGGCCGAGATATCCCCGTATCCCCCCCTCCCCCCCCCGTTCCCTTTGGGACCGCACCGGGACCCCCCCTCCACAACCGGTACCGGGGCCCTGCGCACCGCGTGACGTCACCGGGGATCCCGGGGGTCCGGCTGCGTTTGGGGGTTGGGGGGGGGTTGGGTTGGGGGTGGGGGGGGTCAGAGCGGGGGGAATCCCCCCCCCTCCCCCACGTGGGCGCTTGGCTCCGCCCCCCCCATCCCATCCCATCCCCCCCCTCCCCCTTCCCGGTGACGCGCGCGCCGCTCCCGGTGACGCGATCGCGGCGGCGGTGACGTTGGGGCCCTGGGGAGCTGCCTACCTCCTAAGCAAGTGTTAAATATTGTTAAGAACAGCTCTTTGACGTTCTTTTCCTTCTTGTAATTTTACCAATACGAATTTCTGTCCCCTCCACTCGATAGTTCCCTAATTAAGAACAAAGCCAGACGAGGAACTGACCCTTAGCAAGCAGTCTCACATTGTAACCAAATGCACTGCTTCAATACAGAAAACAGAACTAAACTGAGCTTACAAATTCCCTTTCTGAAATGAAGAATTACCTGTACTGTATGACCTTCAAAGAGTTTCCATTCAGAAGTCTTTAATTTTATCACCCCTAGCATTCTTTCCTTTCTTTCCTGGATTTTATTTGTAAATGTGTTTTTAATTATAAGAAAAAAGCCAGCAACACAAAAATCAACAAAATTGCCACACATAAGCTATGTAGCCTTTTGAAATCACAGCTGCTCCAACAGGGAGACACTGACTAGAGTTTCTAACACAAGTGTGAGAGGCAAGAGTATACATGTCCACACTCAATTCCCCTTTTACACATTAGAACTGATTTATGAACTGCTTTTAATATTTCCATTTTATTGCCAAAATATAAAAACTGAAATAAAAAAGAG
>NW_026637619.1:0-107941 GCF_028554395.1 Pezoporus wallicus | reverse complement strand
CCACCACCGGCAGCTGGAATGCCGGGAGCAGGTGGCAGGCGCAGGGTGTGGCCGAGAATGTGCTTTAGGGGGACCATGGGGACCCCCCTGGTGACTGCGGGTCAATGGTGCAGCCTCCTCCCTGCTGCTGCGCCGGGAACTTCCTCCTCCTCTTCCTCCCGGCGCAGCCTCACCCCGGCCCTGTTGTAAGATGTCCTCCCCGCGCCATTTGGGAGCAGGCAAAGGCCTGATGCGGGTGATGGTGACCAAATGGTTGCTCCAGTTTCTCCCCAAACACGCATTTTGTCCCCTCCACCACACATAAAAGGACCCCCCAACATCCATCCCATAATGAGCTCCTGGCTTTCAATTGGATCTGCCCGGAGCTGCGACACAACCACTGCTGGGGCTGAGCATGGCAGTGACTCCCCCCTGATGTGTCCCCGCAGCGCGAGTGCATCTCCATCCACGTTGGCCAAGCAGGCGTGCAGATCGGCAATGCCTGCTGGGAGCTGTACTGCCTGGAGCACGGCATCCAGCCCGACGGGCAGATGCCCAGTGACAAGACCATCGGTGGCGGGGACGACTCCTTCAACACCTTCTTCAGCGAGACGGGTGCCGGCAAGCACGTGCCCCGTGCTGTCTTCGTGGACCTGGAGCCCACGGTGATCGGTGAGTGTGGGCCGGGGCTGGGGAGGGGTCCGGACTTCACAGGCCAACAGACGCTAACGGGCTCTCCCCACAGATGAGGTGCGCACGGGGACATACCGGCAGCTCTTCCACCCCGAGCAGCTCATCACGGGCAAGGAGGATGCGGCCAACAACTATGCCCGTGGGCACTACACCATCGGGAAGGAGATCATCGACCTGGTCCTAGATCGCATCCGCAAGCTGGTGCGTACCAACCTGGGTGGGATAAGCCCCTCCCCCCTCCTCCTGGGCTTTGAATCCCCTTCAGGACCCAGCAAGCTCCAGACAGGAAGGTAGAGCTGCCCTGGGAATGCAATGTGGGGAATACAGCTTATTTGTACTCTTACTTATTTCATCCTTTTAGTAAGGTCTTGGAGGTTTCTGTTTGAATCTCTGTTTTTTCTTGACCAACTGGTTATGAGCAGTGTCCCAAAAGCAGACGTCCTTGGGTGAATATTTGCCATCCTGGGTGACTTGGTAGCCACTTAAACCCAGAATTACTGATGGATCAGTCTTATTTCCTTTTCCCTTCTTCCAGGCTGACCAGTGCACAGGGCTGCAGGGTTTCCTGGTCTTCCACAGCTTTGGGGGTGGCACCGGCTCAGGCTTCACCTCCCTGCTCATGGAGCGCCTCTCTGTCGACTATGGCAAGAAGTCCAAGCTGGAGTTCTCCATCTACCCGGCCCCACAGGTCTCCACGGCCGTGGTGGAGCCCTACAACTCCATCCTCACCACCCACACCACCCTGGAGCACTCCGACTGTGCCTTCATGGTGGACAACGAGGCCATCTATGACATCTGCCGCCGCAACCTGGACATCGAGAGGCCCACCTACACCAACCTAAACCGCCTCATCAGCCAGATCGTGTCCTCCATCACAGCCTCCCTGCGCTTTGATGGGGCCCTGAATGTCGACCTGACGGAGTTCCAGACCAACCTGGTGCCGTACCCCCGCATCCACTTCCCTCTGGCCACCTATGCCCCTGTCATCTCAGCTGAGAAGGCTTACCATGAGCAGCTCTCAGTGGCTGAGATCACCAACGCCTGCTTTGAGCCGGCCAACCAGATGGTGAAGTGCGACCCGCGGCACGGCAAGTACATGGCGTGCTGCCTGCTGTACCGCGGGGACGTGGTGCCCAAGGATGTCAATGCCGCCATCGCCACCATCAAGACCAAGCGTAGCATCCAGTTTGTGGACTGGTGCCCCACCGGTTTCAAGGTGGGCATCAACTACCAGCCCCCGACGGTGGTGCCCGGCGGGGACCTGGCCAAGGTGCAGCGCGCGGTGTGCATGCTGAGCAACACCACGGCCATCGCCGAGGCCTGGGCCCGCCTGGACCACAAGTTCGACCTGATGTACGCCAAGAGAGCCTTTGTGCACTGGTATGTGGGGGAGGGCATGGAGGAGGGTGAGTTCTCAGAGGCCCGGGAGGACATGGCTGCGCTGGAGAAGGATTACGAGGAGGTGGGGGTGGATTCTGTGGAAGGGGAGGGAGAGGAGGAAGGGGAGGAATACTGAACGCCAGGTTCCTTCTGTCGCTGTAGCATGTCCACAAAATGTCTGCTTCAAACACTGCAGCTTCCTTGTGCACTGGGTGGGGTCCAGCCCTGCGAGGGGGGGGGCCTGCGCTGCTCCAGGCTCATGTTCTCCAGTGAGATCATGTCGATTTTCCATGTGTCTGTACCATGTCTGTGAATAAAAGGCTTTAAGAGAGGCTGCCCCTGTGTTGGATACAAACCCTCTGTGTCAGCGCCTGGCCCCAGACCATGGGAACAGACTGTCCCTATTGTCTGCCCAGCCAGGGGCTGGGAATGATGGGGCTCCTGCTGGGTGCTGTGCTCTGCATAGCCCTTATGCTCCTCTTCTCCCTTGGTGCTATGGGGTGGGAAGGGTGCCCTGGGCTCCCTCCAGAGCTGCCTCGGCTCAACCAATGAGAGGCTCTGCTTCCACCAATGAGAGGCGCTTCATTTACTCCCCGGGCCAATGGGCGGGAAGGGGCGGGGCCTAGCGGGGCTCTTTCGGGACGTGGGGGCACGGATACATTGTAACGAGGTACCGGACGTGGAGGGCGGGGTCAGGCGCGGCGCTCCTCGGGGTAGCGTCGGTAGCACCGGGTGCTGCTGCCCGTCCCGCCCCGTCCCGCCGCCGCTGGCCCGGCCATGCTGCCACACCATGGCCTCTACGGAGCAGGACGCGCTGGCCCTGCGGGAGCAGCTCTTCCATGAGCGGGTCCGCGAGTGCATCGTGAGTACGAGGGCTCCGCGGTGAGGGGCGGGGGAATGGGCCCGGTGTGGCAAGGAGCTGCGGGTAGGGTCTCGGAGCCCGGAGTCCCCCGCTTTGGAAGGGCGGTAGCTCTGCGGCTCGGCTGGCGCTGTGCCCCACACCCTGCCCTTATCAGTGCCAAAGCACTGTGGGCTGCCATGTGCCCCATGGATAGAGGGTCCCGGTCTGGGCCGTGACCTTGCACCCCGATGTGACCTCTCTATTGGCCCTGTCCCGGAGGCAATGAAGTTGCTGGAGCCCCGGTGCTGGGCCATGCCTGCCCCACCAGAGAGTCCCTGGGAGAGTGCCAGGGTGCAGTGTGTTAGACCCGGGCAAGGCCCCTGGCTCTGTCACTGCCCCCGGGCCAACACTTGGTGTCACCAGGAAGGAGCCTCCCCAGAACATAGGCACAATGCAGGGAGGCTAGGCCTCTGTCTCAGGTCCTGCTCTGCTGCAGTGGGCTCTGGGATGGGGATGACACGGGTGTCCTCGGCCCAGTGTCTCCTGAGGGTCCTCCAGGATGAGGAGGTGTCAGGGACCACCTTGGCCAGGAGCTTCCCAAACCCACCCTGAGGAACTCTTGGTTCAGCACAGCCAGTGTGGAGCTCATCCAGCCCGACCTCCCTGGGTGCAGGAGGTGTTGGGGGTCCCTGGGTGCAAGCAGGGACGGGAGAACCCTCTGGACTGGGCCACCTCCTGGGGCTCCCTGTGCCCCCACCAGCTGTGCTGCAGGTGCCCCGCTCCACCCGTGCCAAGGTGGCAGGTTCAGGAGACCTTTCCCTGTGCTGCTGCGTACCTGTCGGGATGAAAGGTCACCGCATTCCCCGCATGCCGCAAGCAGGGGCAGCAGCGCTACTGCAGCGGCCCTGGTGCCTGCTTCAAGGCTGCTCCTATGGCGCTGGAGCCGGCGGGGCAGGAGCTGTGGGCTCCAGCCTGTCCTGAGTCCCCCGGTCTGGGTGCTGTGGCAGCCTGTGGGCACCCATGGGTGAGCCCCCATCCCTGCCTGCACTGCCTGCACTCCTCTGCCTGCAGATCTGCACCCTGCTCTTCACCAGCCTCTACATCCTCTGCCACTTCATTATAACCCACTTCAAGAAGCACACGGACTTCGCAGCAGGTAGGAGAGTGGGAGCTGCTGGAGCTGTGTTCAGCCTCCCCAGGGCTTGTTCCTCATCACCCCCCCGGGAACCCTGGGTGCAATGGGACAGGAGCAGAGCCCAGACCACCCCAAGAGGGTTTCTGCAGCACTGGGATGGGCAGGAGTGAAGCCTCCCTCAGCCCAAATGGTTTGGGATGTTCCCCTCTTCAGAGCACGATGATGAGGATGCTGCTGTCAACAGGATCGCGTAAGTTCCTGCCCATCTGACGCTTCCTCCTGAGCTGGGATACCAGGGCCCCCCATCCTGTGGTGTCTGGTGACCATGGGAGCTGACATTGGTCGCACCCACAGGCTGGGGCTTTGCACCTTCACCCTGGCTGTGGCACTGGGTGCTGTCCTCCTCCTGCCCTTCTCCATCATCAGCAATGAGGTGCTGCTCTCCTTCCCCCGCAACTATTACATCCAGTGGCTCAATGGGTCCCTTGTCCATGGTGGGTGCACAGGGTGGCTGCAGGATGCCCCAAGGGCTGTGGGGCAGGGTCTTCCACCCCAGGAGCTCACCCCGCTCTTGTCTTCCTCTTCTCCAGGCCTCTGGAACTTGGTCTTCCTCTTCTCCAATCTGTCCCTTGTCTTCCTCATGCCCTTTGCCTACTTTTTCACCGAGTCCGAGGGCTTTGCAGGATCCAAGAAGGTGGGTGTGGTGTTCCCCCTTGTCCCCCCCTGTCCCCGGCCCCTCACTAACCCTGCTCCCACAGGGCATTATGGCCAGGGTGTACGAGACCTCAGTGGTGCTTCTGCTGCTGACGCTGCTGGTGCTGGGTATGGTCTGGGTGGCCTCTGCCATCATGGGCAACAACGCGGCCAGTCGTCAGTCACTCTATGGTGGGTGCAGCCGGAGTGCCTGGAGCTCATGGAGCTCCAGCAGGGCAGGACCAGGCCTTGAAGGGAAGAAGAGATACCTGGTGCAGCTGGCCTGACCCTGCCATGTCCACAGACCTCTGGGAATACTACCTGCCCTACCTCTACTCCTGCATCTCGCTCTTTGGAGTGCTGCTGCTGCTGCGTGAGTCCTGGGTTGTGGCATGTTCTGGGCTGGGTGCTGGTCCCATGGGTGCCTGGCTGGGTGCAGGGTCCAGCCCTTATCCCGGCCTGTTATGGGGGTGCAGGGAGGGGTAAGATGCTGGGTCCCCCCTCATCCTCTCCTCTCACTGCAGTGTGCACCCCCTTTGGCCTCTCCACCATGTTTACTGTCATGGGGCAGCTGCTGGTGAAGCCCTGGGTAAGGTGTTGTGACCCCCCCGGGGGTGCCTGGTCCCACATCCCGGGTGCAGGGTGCACCCACCCCCCTCCTGCCTGCTGCTCATGGGCTCCTCACCCATCCCCAGCTCCTGGAAGACCTGGACGAGCAGTTGAGCTGCACAAGGCTGGAGGAAGCCACTGTGTCCCGCAGGATCTGCTCTGGTGGGTGCCCAGCACAGACACTAACCTGGGGGGGGGGGAGCTCTCAGCGTGGATGGGGGCCCCTCTGCCCTCCAGCCCCTCAGCATCTCCTCCCTGGCAGGTAAAGCTTCCTGCTGGCTCAACTTGAACATAGAGCTGCTGCAGGAGCAGCTCTTCACCATCCGGAGCAAGAGGCGGAAGCTGGGTGAGGAGCCTGAGGGAGAACCAGCTCCCTCCAGCTTGGCACTGGGAGCACCAGTTCCCCGAGAGGGTGGGAACTGTAACCCCCTGTACTGACACCCATCAATCTGCTGCCCTGAGCTGGGGTTTGTGCTCCCCTCTCACTCCTCTCATATCCCCCCCCCCCCCCCCAGAGCTGCGGCACCAAGCATCTCCCTGGCAGAGGAACCTGGGCTACCCCCTGGCCATGCTGGGCCTCCTGGCGCTGACTGTGAGTGTCCCTGTGCGCCAGGGGAGCTGAAGCTCGTCCTGGTTGCCCCCAACCATCCTCAACCCCTCCCTGCTCCTCTCAGGGCACCTCTGTGCTCATCGTCTGCTTCCATGTCCTGGAGCTGATGCTGGATGATGCCGTGATGCCACGGGGCATCCAGGTACTCGGGGGAGATGATGGGATGGAGAAGAGTGTGTCCTATGGGATCGGTCCCACAATCTCCTCCTCTCCCAGCAGGACACCTCCCTTGGCCGGGTCTCCTTCTCCATCTTCGGCTCCTTTGGAGCTGCCCTCCAGGTCATCCTCATCCTGTATCCTTCCAGCGGGCACTTGTGGCCCCAGCGCTGTCCCCAGGGTTGCCCGTTCTCCTCCTTAACACCCCTCGCAGGTACCTGATGGTCTCCTCTGTTGTGGGCTTCTACAGCTCTCCGCTGTTCACCCGCCTGCTTCCAGTGCGCCAGGACACCCCTCTCACCAAGGTGGGAACAATGGGCTTTCTGTGTGTGTCCCCATCCAGATACCACAGGCACAGAGTCCCTATGGGGCTCCAGCACTGGGTCCGCGTTCCCCAGCACTGCCCTCCCGAACTCTCCTTTCCCTGCCTCAGATCATCGGGAACTGCGTCTCACTGCTGGTGCTCAGCTCGGCCCTGCCTGTCTTCTCCAGGACACTGGGTGAGTCCTGTGGGGGGAACTAGGGTGAGCCCAGCCCTGGGTGTCCCCACATGCCCTGACTACCCCCTGCCCCACGCAGGGATCACCCGTTTCGACCTCCTGGGGGACTTTGGCCGCTTCAACTGGTTGGGGAACTTCTACATCGTGTTCCTGTACAACATGGGCTTCGCGGCCCTCACCACCCTCTGCCTGGTCAAGAGGGTGTCATGGGCCGTCCAGGCCGAGCTCATCCACGCCTTCGGTGAGGGGGGGACACGGGGCTGGGGTGGGAGTTGTGTACTGTCTTCCCCCCCGCGCCCCGCGCCCCGCCTCTTACCCTCTCCCTCTGCCCAGGTCTGCACAAGCTGCCTCTGCCTATGCCGTGCTCCCGGCGCCTCACCCAGCCCTGCTAGTGCTGGGGACAGGGACGTGCCACCCTCTGTCACTGCACGGTCCCAATGGTGCTTCAGGGACATTGGAGCCCCCCCGGGGAGGGCTGAGGCTCTGCAGGGGGGAGCTGCCCGTTTCCAGCTGCGTTGCTGAGCCTTGGCCTTGAGCCGCGTCCTTGTCACAGCCTGCCCTGGAGCTGCGCTGGCAGCAGCTCCCCCCTGTCCCGTTTACATACCTCATGTAAAAGCATCATAGAGTCACTATGAGGAGGGTCGCGTGGTCCCTCCATGCCCAGAATCACCCCGTGTCACACTAGGGGGGGACACTGGTTGTCCTCCAACTCCAGGCCTTTGGCCTCCCCAAGGGAGGAGCGGGGCTGGGGTTGAGCCCCCCATGGTGTGATGAGTCTGTCAGGTCTCTGTTACCATCGAACTTGGTTGGAGCAATAAAGAGTCTCCTTTTTTTTTGTACAGAAATACCTACATTTGCAGGGGTTTATTTACCCTGAGCCCGGGGGGGGAGGGGGGGGGGCTGCCCGTGAGGGGCCTCAATCCTGCCCATGCTCCCTCAATATTGAGCTTCATCCTGGCTGGGGTTAAGGAGCTCCTTCGAGGTAGAGCTGAAGTTGGGAGCAGCAGCCTTGGGGGGCACCGACCGCTTTGGGGTGCGGGAAGGGATGGTCTGAGGGGCCCGGGGGGGGTCGGTCCCTGCCCCCCTGGGCTGGGGGTGTCATGCAGCTGAAGAGGAAACTGCCCCAGGAACTGGTTTCCCCCCCCACCCATCCTGCCCTGGCTGGGGCTGAGCCAGGGCGACCCCCCCCCGCGGGGCTGGGGGGTCCGGCCCCCCCCGCGACCCCCCCACCCGGCCGGGGCCGGGCAGGAAGCGCAGGAAGCCTGCTTTATATTGCAGGAAATGAGGCCATCGGTGCCCGCGATTTCCCCGCGACCTGCTCCGCTCCCAGTCACCCCGGGCTGGCACTGGGGCAGCAGCAGGGGGCCGGGCCCAACCCCCCCGGCCCCTTCCCAACCCTCCACCACCCTGCTGCTGCCTTGCTGCCTCCTGCCCTCGACGGAGTCCCGGCATCTTTGGGTGCTTCTCCGCGGTGTTGGGGGATGCTGGGGGGCACGAACGCAGTCCCGAGGAGGGCAAGGTCCTGGCGCGGGGTGAGGGGAGCTGCTTCTGGAGGTGCCTCCGTTCCTGGGAGAGCGAGGTCCCAGCCCCGGGGGTGCCTCCATCCCCGCCGACCCGGTCCCGGCGGGGGAACTCTGTCCCGGGGCACGGACAGTCCGTGCGGGGCAGGGCAGCGCGGCGGGGGCGGCCCCGGGGGATGTGGCCGCAGTTGCCGCCGCTCTCGGGGGCCGGGTCCGAGGCGGGGCTGCCCAGGACCGGAGCCGAGCGGTCGCAGGTGGGAACAGCCGGCCTAGGCAGCGCTCGGTGCAGACCGGCACCCAGGGGAGCCGGTACCGGGGCTCTGCCAGGAGCGGGCACCGGTACCGGGGGTCGGACTGAACACGGGGTCCGGGGCATTGCCAGGAAGCAGGTCCCGGGAGCGGGGCTGTGCCAGGGAGCGGAGCAGGTGCCTGTACCGGCGGTGCAGCGTTAGAATAACGGGTGTCCCCGGTAAGAGGAGCAGCCGGGACCGGGGCAGGCGCCAGGAGAGGGGGCGTCCCGGTCCCGAGAGGCGGTGACAGGATAGGAGAAGGGTCCCGGGACCAGAAGCGCCGCGTTGCGACCGGAATAAGGGTGTCTCGGTACCGGAGGGCCGTGCGGGGAGCGGAGAGAGGAGCCGCTACCAGAGAGCAGGGCTCAGCCGGCAAGAGGAGGCGAGTTCGGGGCGAGGGGCGCCGGTGCCTGGTGCCCGGTACCGGGACGAAGCGGGAGGAGCACGTTCCCCGGGGCTCGGTCTGTGTCGAGGGGTGCGGCGCCAGGCGCGAGGGTGACGGGCCCCTGGGTGCGGAGCCGGCTGCGGGGGCGCCGTCCCGGTGCCCGGGTGCTGCGCCCCCAGTGGGTGGCGGCACCGGGGAGGGCGGGGGGGTCAATCGTTCCGGGCGGCCGCGGATCCCTCAGCGGCGACGGGGCCGTGGGTGTGAGAAGGAAACGGCACCGACCCGCCCCTGGCACCGCGACCCTCTAAAAGCCCCGGGGCCGCCCCAGCGGGACCATGCCCCCCCCGGCCGCCCGTGCCCCCGGCGACTGAGCGGGGCCGGTGTCGGCAGCGGGGGTCGGTGGCCAGGATGCCCCGGCGGAGCCCGCTCGCCCTTGGCCTGCTCGGCCTCGCCGCCTGCCTGCTGACCGCACCGGCGCTGGGCTGCGGGCCGGGCCGGGGCCCGGTGGGGCGGCGGCGGCTGGGGCGGAGGCAGCTCTCGCCGCTGCTCTACAAGCAGTTCGTGCCCAACGTGCCCGAGCAGACGCTGGGGGCGAGCGGGAAGGCGGAGGGCAAAGTGCTGCGGGGCTCGGAGCGCTTCAGGGACCTGGTGCCCAACTACAACCCCGACATCATCTTCAAGGACGAGGAGAACACGGGCGCGGACCGGCTCATGACCGAGGTGGGGGCTGCGCCCGGTCCGGCCTCGCTCCCGGGGGTACGGGGACGTGCTGGCGGCGGGGAGGCGGGTGGGAGCGCAGCGATCCTCCCCTGGCGGCACCGACCCTCCCGGGGTGCAGGGTCCGACCCACCTCGGGGCCGGCAGCACTAGCGGCCCGGGACGATGGTGCGGTCACACCGCGCTGGGCATTAAGGAGCCGCCGTCGGGGATTAACGGGGCGGTGCCGGTGGGGCGGGCAGCGGGGAGGGGGCGGCCCCGGTAACCGTGTGCCCGGGGCGGGGTGAGGGGAATCCAGGGCGCCGAGAGCCCGGGATGCGCCGCGCCTCGCCCCGCCGGGATGCTCACGGTTGCCATGGCGAGGGCCGGCTCCGCGGTCGCCATGGAGATTTGGGATGCTGCGAGTGGTCCAGGCGGCGGCGGCGGCGGCTCCCGCGGGCCGGGGCGGCGGGGCCGGGGCGGCAAGGCCGGGGCGCGGGGCCGCCCCGGGGTGCGGGCGGCTGAAAGGGCCCTTTGTGGCCGCTCCGGCATTCCCGGAGCCTGAGGTCAGCTCCGGGCTGGAAGGAGCCCATTGTCGCCGGGCCGGGCCGGGCCGGGCACATTCCTGCCCCCCCGCCGCTGCCGCCCCCCCGGCCCCACTCTCCCGGGAGCCGCTTTATTGCACGGGGGAGCAGGGGGACCGGGCTGCGAAGGGACGCTGTGACCTCACCGGACTGGGGGAGCTCTGAGCCCCACAGCCCATGCCAGTGCTGCCTTGGAGCCCTCACCATCACCTCGGCTCTGGGCACTGGGTCCGAGCCCCCCGGTGCACCCCCTCCAAGCCGGCGCTGAGCTCCCCACAGTGCTGCTCAGGGACTCAGGCTTCAGGGTCTGCTGCACCCCCATCTCTGCCCCACAGCTCCCCCGTGTTAATCAGTCACGGCCAGTGCTGCGGGGAAGGTGACACCATCCCTGTCCGCATCCCGTCCCCTGCCCGTTCTGCCTGGCTGCCTGCACACCACGGGACCGCAGGGCATGTTAATGTTTAACCTGCACCCTGGCGGGAGGAAGGCATCTCTGCTGTGCCCGTTTCTGTGCCCATGGGGGCCTGTTCGAGATCTCCCCAAGCCTCTGCAGGCCTGGTGTCCATCTGTGTTTGTGGTACCTGGCACTGCCAGGGGCTTGGGGTGACACCTGTGCTGGTCCCCCCGGCAGCGCTGCAAGGAGCGGGTGAACTCTTTGGCCATCGCAGTGATGAACATGTGGCCTGGGGTGAAGCTGCGGGTGACAGAGGGCTGGGATGAGGACGGGCACCACCTCCCTGACTCCCTGCACTACGAGGGCCGTGCACTGGACATCACCACATCCGACCGGGACCGGCACAAGTATGGCATGCTGGCACGCCTGGCCGTGGAAGCCGGCTTCGACTGGGTCTACTATGAGTCCAAGGCGCACATCCACGTCTCTGTTAGAGCAGGTACCACATAGGTAGGGGGGCTGCCATCCCCATCAGCATCACAGCCCCTCAGCTTCCTCTGCTTCCCCTTGGCATCCCTGAAACATGTGGGATGCAGCCCTGCTCTGGTTTGTGTCCAGCACCAGTGGGTTCAGCCCATGTCTGGCCCCCAGCCCTGCAGCCTCACTGCTTCCAGCCCCATAGCCCTGCAGCTCCCAGCCCCACAGCTCCCAGCCCTTGCAGCCCAACAGCTCCCAGCCCCACTGCTCCCAGCCCCGCAGCCCCACTGCTCCCAGTCCCACAGCCCCGCAGCCGCTCCAGCCGCCAACCCCCATCCGGCCCAGAAATGACAATCGACAGAAAGTGAAAGTGCCCGTAAATGTCACCGTCGCCAGCCCCGAACAAAGGGCGTCAGTGCAGGGCGGACAAAGGGGCCCTGCAGCGCCCCGGGAGCAGCGCAGGAACTGGGGGTGTTCGGAAAATACCGGCTTTGTTCCGGGGGTGGTTTTGGGGACGGACGGGGCGGGGGGTGGCTCCATTCGTGGCCATTTCCCTTGTGGAGGTGGCCAGCGGGGACAGGGCACCCACGGCTTTCCCCACCCACCCAGATAACTCGCTGGCCATCCGTACCGGCGGCTGCTTCCCAGGCCACGCCACCGTGACGCTGCAGAGCGGCGAGCGCCGAGGCTTGGCTGACCTGCGCCAGGGCGACTGGATCCTGGGTGCGGAGCCGGGTGGGCGCCTGGTGCCCACCGAGGTTCTGCTCTTTCTTGACCGTGATCTGGACCAACGTGCCTCCTTTGTGGCCATCGAAACGGCCAGCCCTGCGCGCCGGCTGCTCCTCACCCCGTCCCACCTCGTTTTTGCGGCCCGGGGGGCGGCCAACGCCACCTTCCTGCCCGTCTTTGCCCGCCGTGTGCGCCCTGGGGACGCGGTGCTGGCCCATGGGGCTGGTGGGCAGGGGCTGCGCCCTGCGCGGGTGCTGCGGGTCTCAAGGGAGGACGGCGTTGGGGTCTTTGCCCCGCTCACCTCCCACGGGACCCTGCTGGTCAATGGGGTGCTGGCATCCTGCTACGCTGTCCTGGAGAGCCACCGCTGGGCCCATTGCGCCTTTGCCCCGCTCCGCCTCTTCCACGGGCTCCTCTCGTTGCTGCCGGTGCGCGCCGAGGCTGGGAACGGGACGGTGCCAGAGGCCGGGATGCACTGGTACTCCCGCCTGCTCTACCGCCTGGCTGGGGGAGTGCTTGGCCACGAGGCCCTGCAGGTATAGGGGGTCCCAGCCCCCCGCAGTCACTGCACTGCAGATCACGCTGCACACTGGAAATGGGGGGCTCCAGCCCTGGCCCTCCTTTGAACCCAGGGAGGAGGGATAGGGGTACCCCCGGCCCTGTGCGGAGGTTGGGGTGCCCTCAGCTCAGCTGAGGACAGGGTCTCTGGGATGGGGTGTTATGGGGTGGCCCAAGGACCTGGCCTCAAGCCGTCTCCTGTGTCCCAGAGCGCCCCTGCAGCACTGCCTGGTCCCTGAACACAGGACTCTGTGTGCTCTCCTGCTATTTATTACTTTATTAACCACTATGGCTGGGGCTGCTGCCTGTCGAGCCCAGGCTGGGCACCAACCAGACCCTGCCCCAGGGCTGGATCCAGCCCAGGGGATGCCAAATCCCATCTGGGGGATGCCGAATCCAGTCTGAGGGATGCCGGATCCAGCCTGGGGGATGCTGGATCCACCTGGGGGGTGCCGGGCCCGGCTCTAACCGTGCTAACCGCTAACTCGCTCTGCTTGAGAGGTCTATTTTTCTATTTATAAATGGTAATATAAGCGCTCCCGCCCGCGCCGCGGGGCAGGGCCCAGCCCGCTCCTAACCACGACTGTGTCAGAAACAGAGAACCCTGCTATTTAATTATTTGGGTAAATAAAGAGACTCTGTGGCCCTCGTGGAGCCCTGCCTGGGATTGGGGGGTGTCTGGGAATCCCGGTGAGCTGCGGCATTCCAGGGCATGGCGGTCCTGTGGTGGATGAGGCACCCCACCCCGAGTGCAGCCGCTGGGATGGGGGTCCCTGTGTCCGAGCATCCCTATGGCCGAGCGCGGGGGTCTAAGGGGCTGGAGGGTGGGGCACAGGACGCGTGTGCCACCATCCACGTGGCTCCGGCCGTTCCCTCCGGTTTTCATGAATGGAGCCCCAGCGCCCCGCGCGGCCTGCGGGCCCCGCCCCTTTCTCCTCCGCCTGGCCAATGAGAGCGGGCGGGCGGGAGGTGTTGTGGTCACGTGGAGCCGCCGGTGTAGTGGTGGTGGCACCGCCTCCCCGCGCCGCGGCAGGCGGTTTATAACGCTGGTTTCCGCGCCCGCCCGCGTGCCCCCCGCACACCCCCCCCCCCCCCCCCCCCCCCCCAGCCGTGGCTGGGGCCATGCCGCTGGTTCGCCACCGCAAAGTGCTCATCCTGGGGTACCGCGCCGTGGGTCAGTGCGGGCCGGGGAGCGCGGGGGGGGCTGTACCCCCCGGGGGGACCCTGCCCGGGGTGGTGGGGAGCGGGGCTGCCCCCATGGCACGGGGGTGCACCGGGGGGTTTCTGTAGAGGGCTCCGTGAGTGCTTCCTGCAGCCGCGAGGTCAGAGCACGACGGGTCCCCGCCCTGCGTTGGGGTTGTGAGGCCGTGCTTAGCTCAGACACCCCCTTCGGGACCCCCCGAGTCCCCCACGCCGTCCCCAGCCCTGTGCTTGTGTGTCCCCGTCCCCCCCCCCAGGCAAAACCTCCTTGGCCCATCAGTTCCTGGAGGGGAAGTTCGTGGAGTGCTACGAGCCCACGGTGGAGAGCAGTAAGTGTCACACTGCAGGGGGGGCCTCCCCTTCCTGCTGCCCCCGTGGGGTCGCGGGTGGTGGGGACTGATGTGTCCCCACTTGTGGACTGTGCCCCAAAGGGGGCTGAGACACCCTCGGAGCGTGGGGACGAGGGAGAAGTGGTACCAGGGAACCCCATTAACCTGGTGCCACCTCCGCAGCCTACGACAAGATGGTGGTGGTGGGCAAGGACGAGTTCCAGCTCCAGCTGGTGGACACGGCCGGGCAGGTAACGCTGAGAGCTGGCGGGTCCGGGGGGGTTCGAGGCTGCTGGACCTTGACCCCCCCGACCGGGCTCTGCCCTCCCCAGGACGAGTACAGCATCCTGCCCCACTCCTTCATCGTCGACATCCACGGCTACGTCCTGGTGTACTCGGTGACGTCCCTGCGGAGGTGAGGGGAGGACACGCGCCCCTCGGGGGGGGGGGGAATGACACTGGTGGGGGGCAGTGCCTGGATCTCCCCATCTTCTCCGCAGCTTCCAGGTGGTGAAGACCCTTCACAACAAGCTCTATGAGAGCCGGGGGAAGACGCGGTAGGTGCTGCCCCTCTTGGGGTGGGGGGCGTCCAGGCTGGGTCGGCCCCTCACCCTCCCTGTTCCCGCAGCATGCCCGTGGTGCTGGTGGGAAACAAGGCGGACCTGTCCCTGCAGAGGTAAGGGGGGGCTCTGGGAATCTTGTCCCCCTGTCCCCCCTCCCCAAGAAGCTGGTGCCATCCCACCTGCCCTCTGCTGTGTCAGCCACCGGGAAGTGAAGACAGATGAAGGGAAGAAGCTGGCGGAGTCTTGGGGGGCAATATTCCTCGAGTCCTCGGCCAAGGAGAGCCAGGTCTGGGGCACGGGAGGCAGTGCCCTCAGCCAGGGCTGGGTCCTCGCAGCGCTGGGGCTGATGTGTCCCCTCGTCCCCAGGTGACCAAGAGCATCTTTATGAAGATCATCGAGGAGATCGACCGAGTGGACAACTCCTACGGCACATCCACCAGCTGCCGCCTGATGTGACCCCCCCCCGGGACCTTCCCCTCTATCACGGCACAACGGCTCTGGGGCCACCTCATCCCACTTTGCACTATGGGACCCCCCACTTTGCACAGACTGGGGTGCACGAAGGGCTGGGTGTGGGGCAGGGGTCTATGTCCAAACCCCCCCCCCATGCACTGGGCACCGGGTGACTGCGGGTGCTGCCCCGGCTTGGGGCTGCGGGCCGGTCCTGCCACGCTCGGGGCAGTCGCGGCTGCGGGGCTGGAACAATTAAACTTTGTTTTGGCTGTGACCTCCCTCCCTCGGAAGCTAGGCTGGGGGGGCCTGCTCCCCCCGGGGTGCAGTGGGTGAGGGAGCCTGTGGGGACCCCCTAGCACCCAAGCATTGGGCCTGAATGGGGCTCAGCATCCCCCCCGGGGAGGGGCTCCGCAGCTGTCTACCCCCCAACCCGCAGCGTGGGCTGGGGGGGGTGTGTGTGTGCGGTTCCCATGTGGCTCATCTGCACCCAGCCAGGCCAATTCCTGCCGCTTAATGATGGGGGTGCGAGGAGGTGCCATAGAGTGTATTGGGGTGCAGGCGAGGGAGGGTTCTGCACTCCCCCAGCCCCAGAGCTGCCTTTCCGAACCCCGTCTCTGCCCTCGGTGCCCACCTCGGGGCAGCGGGGTACCGAGTGGGCCCGAGTCCTCCCCCCCACTGGGGGGCGCACGTGGGGCTCCCCGTGTGCGTAGCCCCGGACGCCCGGTACCGGGAGGGGCTTAGGGCTGTCGGGGGGGGGAAGGGGGAGCAAAGCGCGAGAGCAGCACCGGTGTCACGGGGCTCGGCCCCTCCCTCCGGCCCCGGTTCACGGGGGTGGGTGTTCTGGGGGGGAGTGGCCTGTTCCGTGCCCGGTTCCGCCCCGCCGTGCCCACGTGCGCGACGCCCGCCCCGGCGCTGCCGGGGTTAAACGTGGCGGAGGGATCCCTCCCTCCCGGCAGCGTGCGCTGTGGCCCTCGCCGTCACACACCCCCCCCTTCCCTCCGCGGCCGCGCACGTCCGGCCCCGCAACGTCTCCCTCCGCCCGAGCCCCCGCCGCTAAGTAGTGCGAGCGCGGCGCCCCCCCCTCCCGCCTGTGCCCCGGCCGCGGGCCCCGGGGGCGCAGCGCGGCGGCCCCGGTGGGGCGGGCGGGGGCGGGCGGGGCGGGGCGGGGGGCGGGCGGCGGGACCTACTTTCCTCTGGAAATGGCCGCGCCGGGGAGCACCGTCCGCCCCGCGCCCCGAGGCCCGTCGGCGTAGGGCGGCCGCGGGGGTAAGCGCGGGGCGGGGGACGGGGGGCGGCCCCGGGGGGGGCTTCCGCGCGGTCAGGACCGGGCTCCAGAGGCCCCGCAACGGGGGAGGCCCCGCGCTCGGCCCCGGGCCGCGGCGCCGCCGCCCGGCCAGGCCTCCCCGGGCCCGGAGCGCGGCCCCCGGCTCCCTTTGTGTTCGCTACCGGCGCCGGTACCGCCCGCGGAGCCGGTGTGGCTCCGGCCTGAGCCCGAGGCCCGGCCTGGCGCTGCGGGGTCCCTGGGCCCGGGTAGGCCGCGACGGGCCGGGGCAGTGGGCCTGGCTCGCTCGGCCCCCCGGGAGGGCCCGGTTGTACCAGGAACGGCGGGAGGCGGCGCGGGGGCTCCGGGGCGGGTGGGGGGCGTCCCGCTCGGTGCTGCATGACCCCGGGGGGAGGGCAGGCCCGGCCGGGCCCCTCCACGGCTCCCCCCCCTCCCCAGCCCCGGTGCACGTCGGAGCCCTTCCGGGGAGGGCGCAGGGAACCCGGGGCGGCCTTAACCCCCAGCCGGGATCGCCGGGGGCGGGGGTCTGCGGAGTGGCGGTGCCGGGACGGGGACCCTGCTCCGAGCGCGGGGATCCGGGGGCTGCCCCATTGCGGGCCCGTTCATGATGTTCTGGGGTGGGGGGGCCCGAACCCCCCGGTGCTGCCCGGTTTGGGGTCCCCTTTGCTGTGTCCCCATCCTTGTTTTGGGGTGTCCGTGAAGCCCCGGTGGGTCAATTCTTGGGGGTGACCCACCTCCTTGCACCCCTTTTGGGACTGTGGGGGGAAACTGAGCCACGGGCTGCTGCTGGTGCTGGTCCTGGGCACCCCCGGTGGAACCTTCCCCTTTAATTTAATCGGGGTCATGCAGTTCCTGTGCAGCCTCAGTGGGGGAACTGTGGGCTATGGGGGGGACTTGGGGACTGGAGGGGTGGGTGGGTGCAGGAACCCCCTTGGAGCTTATGGTCTGCATGGGGAGTGATGCTTCTGCCCCACTGAGATCCCCACATTCGGTGGGGACCTGCCCTGTCCCTTGGGCTAGGGGCTTGGGGGTGCGTCCCTGATGGCTCTGCCCCCCCCCCCCCCCCCCCGCAGCCGCGGCCCCCCCCTCCCCCCCCCCCTCGGGACGCCGGAGGCAGAATGGACGAGCAGCAGCTGCCCAGTGAGGAGAAGGACGTGACCACGCTGGGTGAGCGCAGGCTGGGAATGGGGGTGCTGGGGGGAAGGTTTGGTGCCATGTCCCCTGCCATGGGCACTGACACCTGCTCCCCCCTAGCCGATGGGGCTGTGGCCACAGAGGAGATGGGCAGCGCTGAGGGGGACCCCCTGAAACCTCCTGAAGGAGCCTCCGCGGGGCCGGAGCCAGAGGGCACGGAGAGCACGGACACGCAGCGACCGCCCCAGGCCAGCAGGTGAGGAGGGGGGGTCAGAGAGTGACAAGGAGCTGAGGAGGAGGTGGCAGTGCTCCTGACCCACCTCCTGTGCTTGCCTCTCACAGCCTCCCCCTGCGCCGCTGCGCCCTCTGCAACTGTGGGGACTGGAGCCCGCACGGGCAGTGGGAGCTGCAGCGCTTTGAGCCCGCACCCGACTGGAGCCAGCTGCTGGGGGGGCATGAGCCCCCCGAGGGGCCTGAGCAGGGACCCCCGGAACTGGAGCCGGAGCCGCTGGGGGATGACCCGGCCCAGGTCGGCTTCTCGGAGGGCGTGACACTGGCACAGCTCTTTGAGCCCACGGGTGAGCATGGCCACAGTGCCAGTGTCCCCATCCCGCTGTTCCCTACATCCCCATCCCATCATTCCCAGTGTCCCCATCCTGGTGTTCCCATGTCCCACACCTGGTGCTGACGCCAGCTCCCCGCAGGGCACTGCTGGGTGCACCGCTGCTGCGCAGCCTGGGCATGTGGCGTGGATCAGGAGCCGGGAGCTGTGAACAGAGCTGTTTTCTCAGGGATCTCACAGGTACCTGGACCCGGGGCAGGGGGGGGCACTGGTGGGGGCTGCCCTGGCCCCTGTAGTGACCCCCCCGGGGCTCTGTGCCCGCAGCAATGTGAACACTGCCGGCGGCGGGGGGCCACCATCCCGTGCCGGGCCAGCGCCTGCCGCCGCCTCTACCACTTCCCCTGCGCCGCTGCCAGCGGCTGCTTCCAGTCCTTGGAGACCCTGCGGCTTCTGTGTCCCGAGCACGTGGCCGAGGCGCTGCAGATGGGTGCGTGTGTGGCTGGTGCCCCCCACCCTTCATTGGGGTGTCCTGGGGGCCAGAGCCCGGTGTGGGGTGCCCCTGACCCCCTGTTGTCTCTGCGCAGAGGACGTGCGGTGCCTGGTGTGCGTGGGGCCGGGGGACCTGCGGGACCTGGTGCTCTGCACCGGCTGCGGGCAGCACTACCATGGGCTCTGCCTGGACGTCACCCTCACCCCCAGCAAACGCTCGGGGTGGCAGTGCCCCCAGTGCAGAGTGTGCCAGGCTTGCAGGTGAGCCCTGTCCCCATGGACACACACACAGCGAGGGGTGCAAGGGTGGGGTCACCACCTTCACACCCCCATGTACCCTGCAGGCAGCGCGGTGACGACTCCAAGCTGCTGGTGTGTGAGGGCTGTGACAAGGGCTGCCACACGTTCTGCATGGAGCCGGCTGATGAGAGCACACCCCCAGTCTCCTGGAAGTGCACGGTGGGTCCTGATTTCACCAAGGGGGGGTCAGGGGGTGTTGATGCCCCCCGCACCCCATAACAGGTCTCTGTTTGCCCCCCCCAGAGCTGCCGGGTGTGCTCGGAGTGTGGGCGGCGTGCGGCGGCGCTGGAGCCTGGCTCCCGCTGGTACCGGGGCTTTTCGGTGTGTGAAAGCTGCCACCAGCACCGAGCTGCCAGCGGGGTCCCAGGGACTGCACCGGAGCCCCCCGCCCTGACGTGAGTGTGCATGGGGGGTGCTGGGGCTGGGGGGGGCTGAGCCCTGCACCCCTCACCTTGTGCCCCCCATGCAGGTTGGTGTCCCCCCAGCACAGTGAGGTGACGGATGTGCCCGGCCCCACCCCTGAGCCAGAGCCTGTGGGGTGCAGTGAGGAGGTGCAGGCAGGGGGGCACCCCAAAGAGGGACCCCCAGGTGATGGCGGGGCCCCTCCTGGCAAGCTGACCCCTGTGGAGGTGCCCCCCGATGAACTGCCCCCTGATGAGCCCCCCCCTGACGTGCAGCCCCCCCCTGACGTGCACCCACACCCAGACATGCAGCCCCCCGAGGAGCCCCCTCCTGTTGGGCTGCCCCCCAGTGAGCCACCCCCTGAGGAGCTGTCCCTTGAGCAACCAGCCCTTGATGAGGTCCCCATTGTCAGACCCCCCCTGGAGGAGCTGCCCCCCAGTGAACCACCCCCCAGTGAGCCTCCCCTTGAGCTGCCCTCTGAAATGCCCCCTGAAATACCCCCCTTGGAGGAGCTCTCCCCCAGAATCCCGCTCTTGGATGAACTGCCCCCTGACATCCCCGCCCTGGATGAGTTGCCCCCTGATAAATCCCTGCCTGAGGAGTCCCCCCCTGAAGAGCTGCCCCTTGAGCAGCTGTCCCCTGAGAAAAATCTTGAGAAGTTTCCCTCTCAAGAACCACTTCTTGAGGAACCCCCACCCGACGAGCTGCCCCCCAACAACCCCTCCCCTGAGGATCCTCCCCCAGCTGAGCTGTCCCCCGAAGAGCCGCTCCCCAGTGAGGAGCTGCCCCCCGAGGAGGACCCGGCGCCACCAGGTAAATGGGGGGGGGTGTCTTTTTCTTCCCCCATTTCGCCTTTTGTTTCCTGTGGTTGTGGGGGTCACTGCTCTTGTGTGACCCTCAACCGACCCACATTCATTGCTGCCTGTTGGGGGGTGCCTGGGGGGCAGTTGTGGCACAGTGGGTGGTGGGGGCACCCCCCTCACCCCAGCCGCACCCCACAGGTCTCCTCCCCGAGGTGGTTGTGGCAGAGGAGGCTCCGGCGCTGGCCCGGGAGGTGCCCCCTGAGGAGGAGATGGAGCTGGAGCTGGAGCCGGCCCCCCCGCTGCCGGCCCCCCCCGGTGGGTTTGGGGGTGCACTGGGGGGGTTGCCTTTGCTGGGATACTCTCTGACCACCTTTACCCCCCCAGATCTCTGTGCCGTCTCACCCGCCCCCCCTGCAGACCTCTCTTCTGCTGCCAATGAGGATGAGGAGCCCGAGCGCCCCCCCCCAGCACTGCCCGAGCCCCCCAGCAGCCCCCCGGCCATGGAGACCGAGTCCCCCGGCTCCCCACCTCCCCCCCTGGGCTCCCCTGCCTGCGTCCCGGCCCCTGCCGAGCCCCCCGAGGATGAGGAGATGGAGACGGGCGGTGGGGAGGGGGGGTCTCCAGGCAGGCCCCCTGGACTCCCCCCCCAGCGCAGCCCAGCTCCGGAACTGGGGCCCTATCCCGGGCTGGCTGAGGAGGAAGAGGAGGAGGAGGAGGAAGCACCGAGGCTTGAGCGGGAGGGCACCAGCGGCAGCTCCCCCCCACTGAGCGAGGAGGAGGTTCTGGAGGAAGGCCGGGCCAGGGGAGACCCCGAGGCCAAGGGCTCCCCCTTGCTCCTGGAGCCAGAGGAGCTGCGGCCCGAGACCCCCATGGAGGTGTGCGCAGCCGGGGTCAAGCTGGACCGTGGGGACGAGGGTGGTGCCGAGCCCCCCACCCTGCGCCCGCGCCCCGACATCCTCAATGAGATCTCCAACCTGAGCCAGGGTGACACAAGCAGCAGCTTCCCTGGCTCCGAGCCGTTGCTGGGCTCCCCGGACCCCGAGGGTGCTGGGTCCCTGTCGCTGGAGCTGGGCTTGGCCTCGGCCGACGCCAGCCTGCAGAAGGAGGATGTGGGATCGCTGCCGCTGGGTGCTGAGACTGATGATTCGCTGCTTTTCGAGCCCGCAGCCAAAGGGGATGGGGACAAGAGCCGGCGCCGCAGCTCCCCAGGGCGCTCCCGTGTCAAGCAGGTGCTGGGGGGGGCGGCACACACAAGCACCCACTGTGAGCCCTGATCCTGCCCACGCTGCCATGGGGGCAGGATTGGGCCCTGTGGTGGGGTCCCGTGGCTCTAACTCCCCTCTCCCCTTTGCCCTAGGGTCGCAGCAGCAGCTTCCCTGGGAGGAGGCGACCCCGAGGTGGGTCCCATGGGGCCCGGGGCCGGGGCCGTGCGCGCCTGAAGTCAACCACGTCGTCTGTTGACACCTTAGCAGTAAGGATGGGTGCTGGGTACCCCGGGCTGTTGGGTGGCAGGGCTGAGAGCTGAGCTCCTTCATTCCTTTCCCAAACATTCCAGGGCCCAGGAAATGCTTGGGAACCCCTGGGTTAGATGGGGAGGGAGGAAAGTATGTGACTGCTTGCTTGCTGCAGTGATGTGCTGTGGGGCTGGAGGTTCACCCCACAAGCACAGGACTGGTGGGGTGGGCAGCATGATCCTGTGGCCCCCAAAGCGCATGGAAGGATCTGTGCTTGTGGATACTGAGCTCCCTGCTCTGTCCCCAGCTCGCCGACGTGGAGAGCTCGCCCAGCAAGGAGGAGGATGAGGACGATGATGACACAATGCAGAACACAGTCGTCCTCTTCTCCAACACCGACAAGTTCGTGCTCATGCAGGTACTGGGGCGCTGCGGGATGGACAGAGGGATGGGACGGGACAGATGCTCCAAGCCCGGCTCCCCTCAATGGTCCCTCTTCCCCAGGACATGTGTGTGGTGTGTGGCAGCTTCGGGCGTGGGGCCGAGGGGCACCTCCTCGCCTGCTCCCAGTGCTCTCAGTGCTATCACCCCTACTGTGTCAACAGCAAGGTGAGGGCAACCAGGACCCCCCTGGTACCCCTCAGCCCCACATTGGACTGATGGGAGCGTGCTTTGCCCCATGGGGATCCACACAACTGAGCCATGTCTCTTGGAGTGCATGCATGAGGTCATGGCCACATGGCTTTGGGCTGTTCCCCATGGCCATGCCGTGTGCTGGGCCCTCCCGTGGCCATCCCTGGGTCTCACATTGCCTCCCCATCCCCATGCCCAGATCACGAAGGTGATGCTGCTGAAGGGCTGGCGCTGCGTGGAGTGCATTGTGTGCGAGGTGTGTGGCAAAGCCTCCGACCCCTCGCGCCTGCTGCTCTGCGATGACTGCGACATCAGCTACCACACGTACTGCCTGGACCCGCCGTTGCAGACCGTGCCCAAGGGTGGCTGGAAGTGCAAGTGGTGTGTGGCCAGGCACGGGGGGAGCCTTGGGTTGGGGTTAGAGCTGGTGTTGATCCCCTGTATCGCCCCTCAGGTGTGTGTGCTGCGTGCAGTGCGGAGCAGCGTCCCCCGGCTTCCACTGCGAGTGGCAGAACAACTACACCCACTGCGCGCCCTGTGCCAGCCTCGTCGTCTGCCCCTTCTGCCGCCAGAAGTATGTGGAGGACGATCTGCTCATCCAATGCCGCCACTGCGACCGGTGAGAGGGAGGCTCGGCATGGGGTGGACCCCGGATGGGGGTGGCCGTGGAGGGATGCTGATGGGGGTCCCTGCTTTGCCTGCAGGTGGCTGCATGCGGCCTGTGACAGCCTCTTCACCGAGGAGGAGGTGGAGCAGGCTGCAGATGAAGGCTTCGACTGCAGCGCCTGCCAGCCCTATGTGGTCAAACCGGCCGGTGAGTGGCCAGGATGGGGAGCATGTGGTGTAGCAGCAGGTCAAGGGGTGATGGGTTTAACTTGCTAGAGGGGAGGATGAGATAGGATCTTAGGAGTAAGCTCTTCACCATGAGGGTGGTGGGACGCTGGGGTGGGTTGAATGGGGAAGGTTTGGATGCGGCATCCCTGGCAGTGTTAAAGACTAGGCTGGAGCAACCTGCTCTAGTGGAAGGTGTCCCTGCCTGTGAAACTACATCAGCTTCTAGTCATTCCCAACCCAGACCAGGCTGGGTTTCTATGACATCAGGGGCTCACCTCTCATCTGCTTTTACCTCTGCAGCACCCACATCTCCCACAGAGGCTGCCTCGGTCAAGGTGAAGGAACCAGGTACATGCAGTGCCGTTCTTGGTGCCATTCCCATTGCCATGCACCCAGCGCTGGTTTTCACCCCCAAACCTGCCTCCTGTCCCTGCAGAGCCGCAGTATTTCCGCTTCGAGGGTGTGTGGCTGACGGAGACGGGCATGGCCGTGCTGCGCAACCTCTCCCTGTCCCCCCTGCACAAGCGACGCCAGCGCAAGGGCCGCCCGGGCGCCCTCAACGGCGATGGGGGCCTGGAGGGGAGCGACCCCCTGGGCTCTGATGACAAAAAGGACGGAGACCTGGATGCTGAGGAGCTGCTCAAGGCTGAGGGTGGGTGTTGGCAGCAGGGTGAGGTGTGGGGGGGCTGTGGACCCTGTTAACGTGTCTCTTGTTCTACCTTGGCAGTGGGTGTTGAGCACATGGAGTGTGAGATCAAGCTGGAGGCTGCGGCCAGCCCTGACCGTGACATTGGGGCTGATGTGGACTCGGGGAAGGGGCTGGAGGACCCGGAGGAGTGCAAGAAGAGGAAGCGCAAACCCTATCGGCCGGGTGAGTGCTGCCCCCCTGGAGCCAGGATGCCCCTCTGAGCCCACTGGGACCCATCCTCACCGCCTTATTGTGTGCCCTGACCCATCCCCATCACCTCTCCCTCTGCCCCCCAGGCATCGGTGGGTTCATGGTGCGGCAGCGCAAGTCCCACACGCGCCTCAAGAAGGTCTCAGCAGTGTTGGCTGAAGTTGGGCGCGAGGGGCTGAGCACCGAGGGGCACCCAGAGGATGGTAGGGCCTGGGGACACCCCTGATCCCTTCCCTGGGGTGCTGCTGCCATCCTGCTGCTGGAGCAGCCCCGAACTGGGTTTGGGGAAGGTGTTAACAGGGGGGCTGTTGCAGGGGCTCCGGGTGACCTCCCAGCTGAGGGTGGCCTGGACCTGGGCTCGGGAGAGGGGGACGAGAAGAAGAAGCGCCGGGGAAGGAAGAAGAGCAAGTTGGAGGACATGTTCCCCCCTTACCTGCAGGTGAGATGGATGGAGGGATACGGAGGTGGCTTTGGGGTGGTGCTGGAGGAGGTTTTGGGACACCCGGGATGGGATGGAGGGAGGTGCTTACACCGTTCCCATTGGAGCAGGAGGCGTTCTTTGGGAAGGCACTGATGGACCTGAGCCGCCGGGCCCTGCTGGCAGCGGGGGGCGTCGGGGATGGCACTGCGCGCCCCTCCCTGGGCCAGGGCGCCCCACGGCACAAGGGGGACCCCAGCCTGGCTGGGGCGCTGCAGGGAGTCCCCCACGACAGGAGGGAGCCTCCGGTGCACCCCCGTGGTGAGCGTGGGTCCCCGTGGGCATGGCGGGCGGTTGGGGGTCCCTGTGTTGCACCAGCCCCACTTAGCTCTGCTGCCCCACTGATGTCTGGTGCCCCATAGGGGACGACAGCACCGACGGCAGCGCTGCGGCTCCCGATGATGAGGGCAAAGACGAGGCAAAGGGCGAGGACCTGGGTGAGCCCACGGGACCCAAACCGCGTCTTCCGTGGGCTCCTGCAGGGGGCGGCAGAGAGCGCCTGCCATCATAGAGACGGGGCTGCTCCGTGGTTGAGCGCGCTCTAGTCTGCGTGGGGAAAGAGGGAGGGGAAACTCAATGGTGTCCCTCGGTGACTTCATGGCGCTGGTGATCATAGAGTGCGGCGTAGCAGTGCGGCGCTCTGCGTGGCCCTGGTGGCTGGGAGGGCTTCTGTCCCCCTGGTGGATGGGAGGATTCCTCTTGCAGGGACTGAGAGCAGAGGGGGGGTCCTGGGGTGCTGAGGGCATCCCCAGCATCTGCTGGTTCCTCCCTGCAGGCACTGATGAGCCGAAGGACTCCCCAGACCCCGGGGACACAGAGAAGCCAGCGACCCCAGGGGAGGGCATGCTCAGCTCCGATCTGGACAAGATCCCTACAGAAGGTGAGGAACCTCCGTGTCCATCATCACCTCCTCGGCCTCCCATCGCTGTGAGCCCTGCCCCACGGCACGGCTCTGCTCTCCTGCCCCTGCAGAGCTGCCCAAGATGGAGAGCAAGGACGTGCAGCAGCTCTTCAAGGACGTGCTGGGCTCGGCGGAGCGTGGGGAGCAGCCCCTCAACTGTGTGGCTGCTGCGATGGAGAGAGGAGGTGCAGGGCAGGAGCCCAGCCAGGCACAGCGCCCCTTCCTGCAGGGAGATCTCCAGCTGCCAGGGCAGGGTGGGTGAAGGAGGAGGTCTGGGGGCTTCCCTGTTGCTGCAGGGGTGAATGTTTTGGGGGGATCTTGCGTTATCTGAGGGCTGCGACCCCTCTCTCCCCACAGGGAGCGTTTCCCTGGGCTCGCTCTCTGGATCCGTGTCCCTGGATTCATACCCGGGCGTCTGTCAATCCCCATTCCTCGACAACAGGTACGTGCAGAGCCGGGGTGGACCCAGGGTGCTCAGCGGGGACCCCTTTGTTCCAGCCCATGACCGTCTCCTCTCCATGCAGGGAGCGAAGCGGCTTCTTCAGCCCCGACCACTGCGAGCCCGAGAGCCCCTGGGCTAGCAGCTCGGCCGCCACCACCCCTTCAACACCCACAACACCCACGACAGAGGGTGAGGGGGACGGTTTGTCCTACAACCAGCGCAGCCTCCAGCGCTGGGAGAAGGACGAGGAGCTGGGTGAGCTCTCCACCATCTCACCCGTGCTCTACGCCAACATGAACTTCCCCAATCTCAAGCAGGATTATCCAGGTAGGGCTCTGGGGGGGCTGTCCTGTTCTCTGCTCCACGGGGAGACCTTACCTACTGAGGTGCAGCGATGATGGGAAGCACGCAGGGGATGTGGGTCAGGCAGGGACTAATGTCCCTCTTCTCTCCCTCTGCTCCTACTGGCCTCCCAGACTGGTCGAGCCGTTGCAAACAGATCATGAAGCTCTGGAGGAAGGTCCCTGCCACAGACAAAGCCCCATATTTGGTGAGTTCTGGCGGGGGGTTGCTGGGGCCGGGGTGGGGTTGGGGCGCCGGGGGGCTGGGAGTCAGCTCCTTCGTGTTTTTGTTAGCAAAAGGCCAAAGATAACCGGGCGGCTCATCGCATCAACAAGGTGCAGAAGGTATGTGCGGGAGCGCGGAGGTGCCCGGCGGCCCCGGGGGTGTCCCATAGCCCCCCATTAGGCCCATAGCCCCCCATTAAGCCCCGTGGCCACCCCCTGACGGCCGGGCTCTCTCTGCAGCAGGCTGAGAGCCAGATCAACAAGCAGACCAAAGGGGAGGGACTGCGCAAGCCGGAGCGGCCCTCGCTGCACCTGCGGATCCCGGTGCCGCCGGGGACGCAGACCGTCTACATCGGCAGCCCCCCCGCCGGCGCCGGCGAGGGCTTCCTGAAGCCCCCCCCAGGGGCTGGAGTGGGGCCGGAGTCTCCCAGTGAGCTCTTCCTGAAGCTGCCCCCCCAGTCCCCTGCCCAAGTGCCTTCGCATGAGCCCTACAGCACAGCCCCTGCCTATGCGCTGGAGCCGCGCTTCCCCTCGCCCCTGGGCCAGAGCCCCACGGCGGGTGCTGCCTTCCAGCCCTTCCCCAGCCAGCCCCAGCCCCGCTCCGGGCCCCCCGACTTCCACCCCACACCGCCCGGCACCCCCCGGCACCAGCCCGGCACCCCCGACCCTTTTCTCAAGCCCCGGTGCCCCTCCTTGGACAACCTCTCAGTGCCGGGGAGCCCCGGGGCTCGGCCACCTGAGGCCCTGCTCTCTCCCCTCCCTTTTGGGGAGCAGAAGAAGGGGCTGGAGGTGAAGAAAGAGGAAGGGGGGGGCCTGGCGGTCTGCTCCCCCAGCTATGCTCCTCCCATGGGCTATGGGGACTCCCCGGGAGGCCCCCACCTCTCCGCTGTGGAGCTGAAGGGGGCCGATGTCTTCAAAGCCCCCATGACCCCGCGGGTGCCGCAGGTGGAGCCGCAGAGCCCAGGGCTGGGGCACCGGCCCCCGGACCCCCACCCGCTGGCCCCTTCCCCCCCATCCCACCCTGAGCTCTACCGGCAGTCGCCCTACCTGGACCCCTACGCGCAGCCCCCGCTGACGCCTCGGCTGCAGCCCCCGGATGCCTGCTGCGCCCTCCCACCCCGCTCCCTACCCTCAGAGCCCTTTTCCCGTGTCCCTGCCAGCCCCCAGTCCCAGTCCAGCTCCCAGTCCCCGCTCACCCCCCGTCCCCTCTCCAATGAAGCCTTTTGCCAGTCCCCAGTCACGCCCCGCTTCCAGTCCCCAGACCCCTATTCCCAGCCGCCCTCCCGGCCCCAGTCCCGTGATCCCTTCACCCCCTTGCACAAGCCCCCCCGGCCCCAGATGCCAGAGCCGGGCTTCAAGGCGGTGGTGGCAGCCGGGGGTGGGTTTGGGGGTACCCCCGCCGGAGACCCCCATGCCAAGGCACCAGCCGGGCAGCAGCCGCCCTTCACCCGCTCTCCCGGCACCAGCGTCTTCACTGGGGGGCAGCCCTCCATGCGCTTCACCTTCCCCCCGGCCGTGCTGGAGCCGCTCAAGGGCTCCCCGTCCCACCAGCCCCACGGGATCAACAGCCATTATGTCCCCAGCAAGCCCCAGAGCTCAGCCTACGCCTCATCACCTGGGTTCCACCAAGCCGGGAGCCCACTGGGGCCGGGCGCCACGGGTACTGACACCTACAGCCTGTCCCCGCTCCGTCCGCCCTCGGTGCTACCGCAGCAGCCCCCGGCCACCCCGCAGCAGCAGCAGGACCCCTCTGTCCCCTTCCTGCCCCGAGCTGCACTGGGGCCAGTGGGCGACAAGAGGGAGGAGGCAGCCGTGGGGCTCTCAGCACCCCCAAACCGGGACCTGGCGGAGCTGCCCGGTGGCCAGGACGGGTCCCTTGGCACCATGAGCCAGTCAGAGATGGAGAAGCAGCGGCAGGTAAGGGCTGGACTGGGCTTGGGAGGGGATGTGAGGGGGGAACCAGGACCCTTGTGGTGGGGTTGAGGATCTGCTGTCTGTGCTCTGGGTCCTGACGCTGTGTCCCAGCGCCAGCGGCTCCGGGAGCTGCTCATCCGGCAGCAGATCCAGCGGAACAGCCTTCGGCAGGAGAAGGAGAGCGCAGCAGCGGCGGCAGCCACAGCCTCCCCGGCATCTTGGGCACCTGAGGCCAGCAGCCAGGCCTTCGAGCTGAGCCGTGCCATGGCCCCATACCCAGCGGCACAGGTAGAGCACAGGGCACTGCTCTGCTGAGAGCCCGTCGGTGGGTGCCGTGGTGACACTGAGACCTTGTCTCCCATCCCAGGACAAGAGCCTGATGGGGACCCTGGCCACAGGCACCGGCAAGCTTCCTGGCTCCGTCATGGTGCCGGCAGCATTCACGCAGGATGAGCGGCTCTCGCGGCCCCCGCCGGCGGCTACACCATCTGCTATGGACATCAATGGGAGGTGAGTGCCCCGGGGCAGGTTGGGCACCAGTAGGGCTTCACCCCAACCCTTCCCCATGGGGAGCACCACAGAGGCTGTGGTTTCAGTGGAGCCCACGGTTCTGTGTGTGGCAGTGCCCGTAAGTCCCAACGCCGTGGTCACGGTGTTTTGCAGGGCAGCGGTGGGGCCCCCTCAAGCCTTCTACCCCCGTGGGGTGTTCCCGGCGCCATCCCCACAGCAGCACCTCTGGCAGCACCAACAGCAGCAGCAGCAGACGGCAGCTGCCGCGGCCCTGCGGCTCCCGGTCACATCCCGCTTCGCCCCGCCAGGCGCCGGCAGTGCCGTGGGCAGCCTGGGCACCCGTGATGCGGTGCCCGCCGCGCCCGCAGCCATGGGAGCCCCGTTCATTGAGCTGCGCCACAACGTGCAGAAGGGCCCCGGGGGAGTCCTGGGTTCCGCCTTCCCGCGGCCGCGCTTCTTCCTGCCAGGGGAGGAGAGCACAGCACCGGGGCTCTGCACCCCTGTTGTGCCCATGCAGCCGCTGCCTGTGCTGCAGCCACAGAAGGTGCCAGTGCTGCTGCCACCCATGTCGCCACAGGGAGTCGAGATGAGCAACAGCCACCACCAGCCCCATGGCAAAGTGGCCGCGCCGCTGCCGGCCCCCAGCATGGAGCTGCCACACGTGCCCTCACGCCCACTGTCCTCAGGCTCTGCCCTGCGCCCCGATGCTCCCAAGGATGCTCCCGCAGCCGAGCCTGCACTGGCTCCAGCCCCTGGGAAGAGCCACCTAAGCCTGGAAGGGGCGCGCCTGCCCTGTGAGGTGCCAGTGGAGCCTGATCTTGATGATGACTTTGGTTCCCACAAAGACCTGGAAGATGACGATGATTTGGCCAACCTGAGCCTGGATCCAGATGTGGCCAAAGGGGATGATGACTTGGACAATCTGGACAGCCTGGAAACAGCGGATCCCCACCTGGATGACCTACTGAATGGGGACGAGTTCGACCTCCTGGCCTACACTGACCCCGAGCTGGACACGGGCGATAAGAAGGACATCTTCAACGAGCATCTGCGCCTGGTCGAGTCGGCCAATGAGAAAGCTGAGCGTGAAGCCCAGCTGAAGACAGAGCCACCAGCTACCAGCTTGAAGCTCCCTGACCCCGGGGATGGCAAAGACTCAGCCGCATCTGTGGAGGACCAGGAGGTGCCCAAGGAAGGGCTAGTGGTGCCTGGGGTGGGCCTGGGCTCTGCTCCCTGCCCTACAGACACTGCAGAGGTGAAGGTGGGTTCGCTTCCCACCGACATCAAGCCCAAGCTGGAGGACAAATGCCTCAAGACCTCTCCCTGTCAGTTCACCGCTGGCGGCCCCGAGCGGCTCCCGGTCAAGTCAGAGGCACTGCAGGGTACAGACAAGATCTCTGCCTCGCTGGGGCTGAGCCTCAAGCCCAGCCAGAGCCTCCTGAGCCCTGGTGCCGGCCCGGCCCGCCTCGGCTTGACCAGTTTCCCAAGCAGTGGCCATGCTGCGGTCCCTGTGCCAGAGAAGGACCTGTACGGCAGCCGGGGACTGGCTTCTGCCCAGCTGGGCCCCCAGAGCAACCCCTTGCTGGAGAAGTTCGAGCTGGACAGCGGGGCCCTGGGGCTGGGCAGTGCCCGGCACTCACCAGCCGATGACTTGGACAAGATGGAGAGCTCGCTGGTGGCCAGTGAGCTGCCACTGCTCATCGAGGACCTGCTGGAGCACGAGAAGAAGGAGCTGCAGAAGAAGCAGCAGATGTCGGTGCACCTGCCCCGCGGCACCCCGCACCTCCCGGGGCACCCCCTGCTGCACCCAGCAGGCCCCGTGCCCCCCTCCGAGGGACAGCCCCCACGCCTGGGCACCCCGCAGACCCCGCTGCAGCTGGGGATGGTGGCCAGGCCCCCGCTGATGCCAGCGCAGCCACCCCGGCTTGGTGCCCCGCAGCAGGGCCCAGCACTGGCCCCACACATGAGCATGGCCCCCGCACAGCCGCACGTGCTGGCAGCCTCCCACGGCGTGCAGGTGGCCCTGGCGCCACCACAGCAGCAGGGCCAGCAGCAAGTGCTCGTGCAGAAGCCCATGGCTGGGGTGCAGCCACCTGTCCTGGGCATGAAGCCCCCCCAGCTCGTCATGCAGCAGCAATTGGCCAACAGCTTCTTCCCAGACACAGGTAGGGGCTGTGGGTGAGTGGTTTAGGGGAGGCCCCTTTTGGGTGGATTTGGGGTTGGAAAGCACCTTAAGATCATTCGGTTCCAGCTCTGCCATCTGGGCAGGGAAAACCCCATGTCAGACCATGTCACCCAAGGCTCTGTTCAACCTGGTGTTGAATATTGCCAGGGATGGGGCAGCCACAGCTTCATTCAGCCCATTCCCGGGTCCCACCACCCTCACAGGGAAGAGCTCCTGCTGTAAATCCAATCTGACCTTTCCCTGTTTCACTTTAAACCCCTCACTCTTTGTGGCAGACCTGGACAAATTTGCAGCCGAGGACATCATGGACCCCATTGCCAAGGCCAAGATGGTGGCACTGAAGGGTATCAAGAAAGTGATGGCTCAGGGCAGCATCGGGGTGGCCCAGGGCATGAACAGGTATGGAGCATGGCAGGCAGTGGGGCATGCTCTGGGTGGGCAGGGGTTGCCTTGGGGCTCATCTCTCATCTCTGTGTTCCCCCCCAAAGGCAACAGGTTTCTCTGCTGGCCCAGCGGCTCTCGGGGGGCCCATCTGTCTCTGAGGTGCAGAATCACTTGCTGGCAGGGAGCGGACAAGTGAGTGGGGTGCCCGGGGTTGGTCCCTGCTTTGGTGCTCAGGCAGGAGCTGCACTGGGGATAGGGTCTGGTGTCCCCAGTGTCCCCAATGTCCCCAACCCTCCATTCTCTGGCAGGAGCGGAGCAGCACAGACCCAGCCCAGGCTCGCCCCAACCCACCCACCTTTGCACAGGGCGTCATCAGTGAGTACCGCTTTGGGTAGCACTGCTGGATCTCAGGAGCTGGGCTGGCTCCGGGGCTGCTCCGCTCTGATCCCAGCCCTTTCCCCGCTCCCACAGATGAGACGGACCAGCGGCAGTACGAGGAGTGGCTGTTCCACACGCAGCAGCTCCTGCAGATGCAGCTGAAGGTGCTGGAGGAGCAGATCGGGGCGCACCGCAAGTCACGCAAAGCCCTGTGTGCCAAACAGCGCACGGCCAAGAAAGCCGGGCGCGAGTTCCCCGAGGCCGATGCTGAGAAGCTGAAGCTGGTGACGGAGCAGCAGAGCAAGATCCAGAAGCAGCTGGACCAGGTAGGATCCTGAGTGGAGGTGGACACCACATCCCTGGTGCTAACCCCCCACCATCCCTGGTGCTAACCCCGCGCTGTGCCCGGCAGGTTCGGAAGCAGCAGAAGGAGCACACCAACCTCATGGCCGAGTACCGCAACAAGCAGCAGCAGCACCAGCACCAGGCCTCAGCCGTGATGGCCCTGAGCCCCTCACAGAGCCCCCGTCTCATGTCCAAGCTCTCCGGGCAGCTGCTCTCGCCACACGGCGTACAGCAGACTGTGGGGACTGTGGTGGGTGCCCAAGGCCTTGGCCAGCAGCCAGGGCAGCCAGGAGGGCTGCGCCTGCCCCAAGGCAGCATGTCCATGGCCGTGCAGCAGGGTCTGTCCTTCATGGGCCAGCAAGGCGTGGGGGGCGCTCCAGTGCCCAGCACCTCCAATGCGTTCTTTGCTGGAAACCCCACGCTGCGCGGGCTGGGCGCAGACACCCGCCTCATGCAGGAGAGGCAGCTCCAGAGGATGCAGCTGGCCCAGAAGCTGCAGCAGCAGCAGAACATGCTGGGACAAGTGTCACTGCAGCAGCAGCAGCAGCAGCAGCCAGGGCTGATGGGCCAGGCGTCGCTGCAGCAATCGGGCGTGATGGCACAAGCATCAATGCAGCAACAGGGCGTCATGGCACAGTCGTCCATGCAGCAGCCAGGAGTGATGGGACAGGCAGGCATGCAGCAGCAGAGCGTCATGGGCCAGGTGTCAATGCAGCAAGCGGGTGTCATGGGACAGACCTCGATGCAGCCACAGGGCATGATGGCCCAGACCTCGATGCAACAGGCGGGTGTCGTGGGACAAGCTTCAATGCAACAGCCAGGTGTGATGGCACAGACATCCCTGCAGCAGCCTGGCATCATGGGACAAGCATCCATGCAGCAGCCCAGCTTGATGGCACAGGCATCCATGCAGCAGCCTGGCGTCATGGGACAAGCAGCCATGGTGGGCCAGCCTGGCCTGCTGAGCCAGCAGCAGCCTGCCCCAGCACCACAGCCGGGCACGGTGGGGCAGCCCATGGTGCCAAAGCAGCCAGGGCTGATGGGCAGCCAGCAGAGCCTGTTGGTGCAGCAGCTCTCCCCACAGCAGCAGCCGGGCTTGGTGGGCCACACGCAGGCAGCAGGGCTTCAGCACCAGGCGGTGCTGGGCCAGCCCCAGCGCCAGGTTCTGCTGGCACCACACCAGCAGCGGGTGCTGGCCTCGCCCCAACTGGCCCCGCAGACTCCGGGGATGCTGAGCCACCGTCTTGTGCTGTCCCAGCAGCTGGGGCAGGCACGGGCGCTGCTGGCCCCGCAGCAGCAGCAGCAGCAGAACTCGGGTCTCCTGGGGCTGGGCCAGGGGCAACCCTCGATCCAGCACTTTCCGCAGCATGGCACGGGGGCCCAGGCTCCCTCTGTGCTGCACCTGAGTCAGGGAATGCAGCCGGCCCCGGCGGTCCTGGCTGCTAAGGAGCAGCCTGGAGGGGTGGAATGCAGCACCCTGCCCGCTGAGGGCAGCGAGAGCGGAGCGCAGCTGCACGGGGAGCAGCAGGGAGCCCTCAGCGAGCCCCTGGCCCCCAAGCACCAGGCTGAGTTGGGGCAGGGCCAGCAGCTCCTCTTGGCCTCGCCGCAGGCAGCGCTTCGGGCAGGCTCCATGCAGCCAGGTGCCTTGCTCGCCGCACCCCTGCAGAGCCCTAGTGCTGCCCACCCTGAGCACGGGGACGCTGCTGGGGTGCTGGAGCCGCCGCTGGGCTGTGGGACGGGCCCGGCACAGGGCTTGGTGCTGCCGCGGGCACCAGAGCAGCCGGGCAAGGGGCAACCACGGCTCCAGAGCCCCGTGCAGCACAAAGCAGCTCCAGCACCGGGTTCGGCTGCACTGCCCCCGGGGCTACTGGGGCAGGTGCCGGGCCCCATGATGGGGCAGATCCGAGCGCAGCTCCAGGGGGTCCTGGCCAAGAACCCGCAGCTGCGGCACTTGACGCCGCAGCAGCAGCAGCAGCTCCAGGCGCTCCTGGTGCAGCGGCACCAGCAGAACCTGCTGCAGCAGAGCCAGGCGCTCCGGACCCCCGGCCCCTTCCCCGGGCAGGCCCCGGAATACGGCTCCACTGCTCGGCAGCCCCCCCGCCCGCCAGGGGCCCTGTTTCAACCCCGGCCGGGCACCCCGGCAGAGGCTCAGCCGGGCTTTGAGCAGGGCCGGGCACTGCCAGTGCAGCCCCCCCAGCAGCCACTGACGGAGCTGGTGCAGGCAGCACTGGCTGCCCGTGGCCCCCAGCCCGGCCTTGTGCGGCTCACCACACCGTCGGCCCCCTCGCCCCTGGGCTGCGCCCCCCAGCACCTAGCCAGCCCCGAGCAGAGCCCTCAAGAGCCAAAGAAGATGTCACCAGGGGGGCCGGCCTTGGTCCCCAGCCCCACAGCACCCATGGAGCAGGGGTCGGCACCGACTGGCACCATCCCCGACCCACAGCACAGCTCCTGGGACCCCGAGACACCCAGTGCAGACCCCAGTGAGACCCACATCAATGGGGCAGGGCCAGAGGGGGCCCCTGCAGCGGGTGAAGCCGCAGCGGTGCTGGTGAAGCAGGAGCCGAAGGAGGAGGCGGTGGCGGTGGCACAGTGTGAGCTGGATGGGGATGAAGCCCCAAAACCAGAGGCTAAGGGCGACCCCGGGGCCAGCCAAGCCAACAGCCTCCTGGCCCCGGGTGGCCGCTCTGAGGCTGGGCACCTCCTGCTGCAGAAGCTACTGCGAGCCAAGAACGTGCAGCTCTCAGCGCAGAGCCTAGGCGAGCTCAACGGGCACACGGAGAACCGGGGCACCGGAATAGAGCCACGGCCACCACCGGTGCTGCTGGGCCGGGAGGTGAGTGGGAGCCGTGGGGCAGGAGGGGCTGGTGGCTGTGGGGCTATGCTCATCCTGGTGTCCGCTCTCCCTCTCAGGACCCCTCCATCGCAAGGAAGCCGGCGCCCACCAAGCCCAAGCGGGTGCAGAAGGGCAACGAGCGGGTCCCAGCCTCCCGCAAGAAGCTGCGGAAGGACGAGGGGCTGCGGCCGGGAGAGGCCCTCATGAGGCAGCTGAAGCAGGTACAGCCGTGGGGCAGGGGTGTGGGGAGGGGGCTGCTCCCTTCCCGGCCCCTCCTCACTGCTCTGCCCACAGGAGCTGTCACTGCTGCCGCTGACGGAGCCAACCATCGCAGCCAACTTCAGCCTCTTCGCGCCCTTTGGCAGCAGCCCCATCAATGGCAAAAGCCAGCTCCATGGCGCCTTCGGCAGCGCCATGCTCGACAGCGTGCCCGACTATTACTCCCAGCTACTCACCAAGGTAAAGCGGGGGGGGTGTTGTGCTGTTGGCCCCCAACAGGGGGCTGCAGCACCTCATGGTATTCACCCCACTTGTATCTCCCTGCCCAGAACAACCTCAGCAACCCCCCCACGCCACCCTCCTCGCTGCCCCCCACACCACCGCCCTCTGTGCAGCAAAAGATGGTGAATGGTGTCACGGCCCCAGAGGAGCTGGGGGAGCAGCCCAAGGACAGTGACCCAGCCCGCAAGCCCCATGGCCACAAAGGTGATGATGAGCGTGGTGGGCACAGGGGTGGCACAGCCCCCCAACTGCTTCCCATCACCCCCCAGTGATACCGGTCCTTTCTGCATGCAGACAGAGCAGCTGTGGAGGTGAAGAGCCTGGACCTGCTGGCAGCTCTGCCCACCCCTCCTCACAACCAGACCGAGGATGTCAGGTTAGTCCTGGGGACCCCTCCTGCCACAGGGACTCCTCCATGGGTGACACCTTCCCCTGACGCCTCCCTCCCCACAGGATGGAAAGCGACGACGAGAGTGATTCCCCCGACAGCATCGTCCCGGCCTCGTCCCCAGAGAGCGTCCTGGGTGAGGAGCTGCTGCGCTTCCCCCTGCTCAGCGAGGCCAAGCCGGAGCTGGAGGAGCGGGTGCTGTCCCCCATCATCCCCATCATCCCCCGGGCCAGTATCCCAGGTGGGTTGCACTGGGATGGGGGGGTGCATGGAGCAGGGCAGGGGGGGCCTGTGGTGCATGTGAAGCAGGCAGGAGGGGGTTGGTGGGGTATATGGACCGGGCAGGAGCATCCATGGGATGTAAAGACCATGCAGGGGAGGGGGACTGCAGAGCACTTGAATTGGGTGGGAAGGGGTCTATGCAGTGGATGGATGGAGCAGGAGGGGTCCTTAGGCATGGAGGAGCAGGAGAAGACTCTTCAGCGTGCATTGGGGCTGGCCTGTTCCCTGTTCCTGCCCCCCAGCCTGTCCCCACAAGGTGATGGGAGTCCCAGCACTGGTTCTGCAGGGGTGTCTGGTGGTGGGGTTGAGGCTGTGCGGCTCTGACCCCTTTCTCTGCACCCCAGTGTTCCCGGACACGAAGCCCTATGAGGTTCCGGAGCCCTTTGGGGCCCCCCCTGGGAAGGTGGGTTCCCCGTGGGAGAAGGGTAAGAGCAGCGAGGTCTCTGTCATGCTGACAGTGTCTGCAGCAGCAGCTAAGGTGAGTGAGGGGCTGGGGACAGGTGGGACCCTGGGGGTCCCTGCATGGTGGCATCAGGGTCCTGGGCCTACCCCCTCCTCTCGCCCAGAACCTCAACGGGGTGATGGTGGCCATGGCTGAACTGCTGAGCATGAAGATCCCCAGCTCCTATGAGGTGCTGTTCCCCGACGGCGCTGTGCGAGCGGCCGTAGTCGAGGCCAAAAAGGTGGAGACGGACATGGCTGGTGAGCATCTGACTTGTGCCCATCGTCTCCCTCATGTCCCCAGCCTGGGCACCCCCTGATGGGCTCCTGCCTTTGTCCCCAGGGGTGCTCGGTGCCAAGGAGAAGGTGGCACTGGCAGGGAAGGTGCCGGACAGCAGCTCCGAGTGGCTGAAGCAGTTCGATGCGGTGCTGCCTGGCTACAGCCTCAAGGGCGATCTGGACCTCCTGACACTGCTCAGACAGGTCAGCGCAGTGCAGGGGTACCCCCGGGGGTAGTGGGGTGCCTGTCAGGCTGTGGCTGCACCAGGGTGCAGGAGGGGGTGCTTTGGCACCAAGTGTGACCATGTAGAGGGTGCGGAGTCTTCCAGGCTGGTGCGGAAGGGGATGGTGAGGTTTGGGGGTCTTCATTCCCAGGCTGCTCTGACCTGTGCCCCCTCCCTGTGCTGCAGGAGAGCCCGGTGCCCGAGAAGACCCTTCACCACTGCTACGTCAACAACGTCTCCAACCTGGACGTGCGGCAGCTCTCGGTGATGCCGCAGGAGCCCTCTCCCCCGCTGTCTCCCTCCGTCCCCTCCCCATCCAGCCCCACTGAGGCCGCCCGGGTCCCTGACCCTGTGGCAGCCCCCGAGGCAGCCCCGGCCCTGCTGTCCCCACTACCCCCGGGCCCATCGCCAGCCCCCCAGGAGGAGGACGGGGCCGCAGGTCTCCACTCGCCGCCGCGCTTCAAACCGCGCTCACGCCCACCTGAGGATGGGGACGAAGCGCGGCCACGGCTCAAGAAGTGGAAGGGGGTGAGGTGGAAACGGTTGCGCTTCCTCGTCACCATCCAGAAAGGGGGGGCCAAGCGGGACGGGGACAAGGAGATTGCAGAGTTCATTGACAAGCTGGGCACCACGCTGCGCCCCGAGAAGGTGCCGCGGGACCTGCGCAAGTGCTGCTTCTGCCACGAGGAGGGCGACGGCGCCACGGATGGGCCTGCGCGCCTGCTCAACCTCGACCTGGACCTCTGGGTCCACCTGAACTGCGCCCTGTGGTCCACCGAGGTGTACGAGACACAAGGAGGTGCCCTGATCAATGTGGAGGTGGCTCTGCACCGCGGGCTGCTCACCAAGTGCTCCTTGTGCCAGAAAACCGGCGCCACCAACAGCTGCAACCGCATCCGCTGCCCCAGCGTGTACCACTTCGCCTGCGCCATCCGCGCCAAGTGCATGTTCTTCAAGGACAAGACCATGCTGTGCCCCGTGCACAAGCTGAAGGGCCCATGTGAGCAGGAGCTGAGCAGCTTTACAGTGTTCCGCCGTGTGTACATCGAGCGGGACGAGGTGAAGCAAATCGCCAGTATCATCCAGCGCGGCGAGAGGCTCCACATGTTCCGCGTTGGGGGCTTGGTCTTCCACGCCATCGGCCAGCTCCTGCCACACCAGATGGCCGATTTCCACAGTGTCACGGCCCTCTACCCCGTGGGCTACGAGGCCACACGCATCTACTGGAGCCTGCGAACCAACAACCGCCGCTGCTGCTACCGCTGCACCATCTGCGAGAACAATGGCCGCCCCGAGTTCGTGGTGCAGGTCATCGAGCAGGGCCTGGAGGATCTGGTCTTCTCCGACTCCTCCCCACAAGGTAAGCAAGAGCTGCGGGTGCTTGGCTGCTGCTCTCCTGCATCCCATGCCTTCCTTCTGTATCCCATCTTTTTCATTCCCTGCCCTTCTCCTCCATCCTCCTCCTGCATTCTCTGGTCTCCTCCTGCATTCTCTGGTCTCCTCCTGCATTCTCTGGTCTCCTCCTGCATCCCCTGCCTTCCTCCATCCCCTGCCCTGCTGATGGCTGAGCTGCACCAAAACAGGTGGTTACATGGCAATCGGAAGACCTGGGGTGGCTGGAGGTGGAGGCGAGTGGGCTGCAGCATTCCCTGGCTCCAACCCTTCCTTTCCCCTCTGCAGCCGTCTGGAACCGGATCATCGAGCCGGTGGCGATGATGAGGAAGGAAGCTGACATGCTGCGCCTCTTCCCCGAGTACCTGAAGGGCGAAGAGCTCTTTGGCCTCACGGTGCATGCGGTGCTGCGCATCGCGGAGTCGGTAAGTCCTGCCTGGACTCGGGGGAGCCTCCTCTCCGCTATGGGGGTCAACCCCATTGCAAAGGGGCCCTGTGGCTGCGGTGCCACTGTTCAGCATCCCCTCCCCATAGCTGCCTGGCGTTGAGAGCTGCCAGAACTACCTGTTCCGGTACGGGCGGCACCCACTGATGGAGCTGCCGCTGATGATCAACCCCACCGGCTGTGCCCGCTCCGAGCCCAAGATCCTCACCCACTACAAGCGGTGAGTGGGGCCGGGACCCCCCGGGAGAGCCGGGATCCCACGGGATCGCTCAGCTCTGACCTGCTCTCACCCACACTGGCAGGCCCCACACCCTGAACAGCACAAGCATGTCCAAGGCCTACCAGAGCACATTCACCGGTGAGACCAACACGCCCTACAGCAAGCAGTTTGTGCACTCCAAGTCCTCCCAGTACCGGCGCCTGAAGACGGAGTGGAAGAACAACGTGTACCTGGCACGCTCCCGCATCCAGGGACTGGGGCTCTACGCGGCCAAGGATATCGAGAAGCACACCATGGTCATTGAGTACATCGGCACCATCATCCGCAACGAGGTGGCCAACCGGCGGGAGAAGATCTATGAGGAGCAGGTGGGGATCCGATGGGATGTGGGGGGTGTCTCTGGTGGGATGTGGGGGCCTGGGAGCACCCAATGACACCCTCTTAACCCCACCAGAACCGCGGCATCTACATGTTCCGCATCAACAACGAGCACGTCATTGACGCCACGCTGACCGGGGGCCCGGCCAGGTGAGCATGAGGGGGCTTTAGGGGTGGTGGGACCCCCCCGGGTGGGCGCTGACCCCCCCAGCACCCCTCTCTGTGCCCCCTCCAGGTACATCAACCACTCATGCGCCCCGAACTGCGTGGCTGAAGTCGTGACCTTCGACAAGGAGGACAAGATCATCATCATCTCCAGCCGGCGTATCCCCAAGGGGGAGGAGGTCAGGCAGGGACCCTTGCGGGGTGGGCCTGGGAGCTGGCTCTGACCTCTGGCTGACTCCGTGCTCCCCCACAGCTCACCTACGACTACCAGTTCGACTTTGAGGACGATCAGCACAAGATCCCCTGCCACTGTGGAGCCTGGAACTGTCGCAAGTGGATGAACTAAGTGGGATAAGAAGTAGCCGGGGTGGGGGGGGCGCACACAATGCCCCTCCCCACCTCACCGCCACCTCGCCACGACCCAACCTGGGGCCACGGGAGGTGCCGGGGGGGCCAGGCCGCGGGGAGGGAGCCGCCGCCGCCGGCCCTGCCCGCGCGGGACGCCCGGACGGACGCACGGACGCACGAACTGGCAACTCAGGGTTTTCTTTGGTTCGTCCTGCGAGGAATCAAGTGTTTGTGTCGGGGGGGACCCCAGCAAGAGAGAGAGAGACCCCCCCATCTCCATCCCCCGCCTCCATGCGGGATGGCAGCAGCAGCCGCGGCGCCGGAGCCGATTCCGGATCCGGCTTTTTTTCCTCTCTCCCAACTTTAGGGTTATTTTTTTTTTGCTGTTTTTGGGGTTTTTTTTTTTCCTTTTTAATTTTATTTTCCTTTTTTTTTTTTTCTCTTTTTTTTTTTTTTTTTTTAGAAACTAATAACATTTTTGCTCGCTAAAAGTACCAAGTAACAGACTCCTTGAGCTCGACAATCCGGGCTCTGCGCCGCCCGCGGCCAGAGCTCGCTCGGTTCCTTTCGAATCTCTTCTTGTTTGTGCGTGTGGACAAGACCCGCAGCGAGGGCCCCCCCGGCAGACACAGGAGCTTCTGCACCCAAACCTACCTCATTTGACGTCTTAGATTATGATTCTTCTACCTTTTCTGTTGTGATTTTGAAATGTGAGACACCCCCCCCAAGCCCCCCCCCCATCGGGTCCTCCCCACCATGGGTGGGGGGGGTTCCCTTCTCCATGGGGATGTGTTCCCCCCTCTCCTCTCTTTGGATGTGGCAGCAGGAGCCCCCCTTGCCGGGCTCCATGGCAAAAGCAGGGGGGGACGCCCTTGTCCCCAGCCCTGCGCCGTGTCAAGGTGCGAGAGGGGGATAGGGGTGTGCCAGCCCCGCTCCCCCAGCAATGGGGGAGTGTGGGGGGGCCCTTACTCGCATCAGCCCCCATAGTGGGGGCAGCCGCTGTCAGCGCAGGGTGGGGACTGGGGGGGGGAAGGTTATTTATCTATTTATACCTTATATTGTATATATGAGATGGGTGGGGTCTTTGTGCTCTGGTGGGCTGAGATTGGGGGGGGGGGGGGGCGCGGCATTTTGCAGCCCAATCTCCGACGTTTTGGAGCTATTCTGGGGGGGGCTTGGGGGGGGCTCAGAGAAGCCACGGGGCATTACACAGAGGCCCCCCCTGCTGCCGGCTGCGCCCCCCCCTCCTTGGCACAGCCCCCCCCCACCCCCCCCGGGGCAGCGGGGTCGGGATCTCTTAACGCACAAACACATCGCGCAGAGGGGGGACCCCCCCGAACTCCCCCCTCTCAGCCCCCCCTGTTGTGATGGGGATGGTGCAAAGCGATGGGGGGGGGGGGCGGGGGCGATTGAAAAGCTGCTTCCGCAACCTTAAAAAAAAAAAAAGCTGCAAAAAGGTTTAAGGTGAAAATGTTTAAAAAAAAAAAACCAAAAAACGTTAAAAAAGGACAAAAAAAAAAAAAAAAAAAAGCCACAAACCCGCGAGTGGGGGCGGGGATGGGCGTTCGAACGGTTCCGCGAGCGTTCCCTGTACAGCCCCGGCGCCGCGAGCCCCGTTTTTACCGAGTCCGCAACCACTGGATGTTATTTTAAATAAAGCGCGTGAGAAGCCGCTGCCTCCCTCCATGGGGGGGGTGCGGGGGGGCACTTGGGGGGCGGGCGGGTCCCTTTGGGGCCGCCCCATCGGGTCTAACCGAGGGCACCGGTGTTAGCGCCCCCCCCCCGCTGCGTGACTTCCGGCGGGTTCTGCCCCCGCAACCGCTGACACCTCCCCCCTGGGGTGCTGGGACCCGACGGGAGGGGAAAGGTCGGTAACGGGAACGGACGGGGCGCTCGGTGGGGAAGGTTCCGGTGGTGGCGGAAGTGACTGCCCGGAGCCTGGCGGAAGTGGGGAGGTGGCGGGACCGAGCGGGGCCATGGAGGTGGGAACGGGAACGGGGACGGGAGCGGGGAAGTACCGGGGACGGGCGCTGAGACGGGTCGGGGAGGAACGGCAACGGGAGGGAACGGGACCGGGAGGGTACGGAGGAAACCGATACCAGGAGGGGACGGGAACGAGGGGAATCGGGGACGGGAGGGAACAGGGACCGGGAGGGGAGGGGAACGGGGGAAAACCGGGTCCGGGGGTTTCGGAACCGCCGCGACCCGAGCCGTGTCCGTCCGCAGGATCCCGGCCCCGGTCCCGATCCCGGCCCGGCCGCAGAGGTCCCGTCGGAGCTGAGTCCCCCGGGACTGGAAGGTGACACCGGGAGCGTCGGGTGGGGGGGGGGGGGGGAGAGGGCGTCCGGGGGCTGCAGGGACCGGGGGGGCTCAGGACCAGGGTGCGGGGGGTCCCGAGTCTGAGGGGGTCACCTCACGCTGCCTGTCCCCAGGCCGCCCCCCCCGCGGTGCCTACACTACATTCATGAAGTCCCATCGCTGCTACGACCTCATCCCCACCAGCTCCAAACTGGTTGTGTTTGACACCTCCCTTCAGGTGGGTCTGGAGGCTCCTCACCTCCCCCCCCCCCAGCAGGGTCTGCACCTAGGGGGGCCCTGCTCCCCCTGTGACCCCCCCCCCCCGTGCCCCCACTGCAGGTGAAGAAGGCATTCTTCGCTCTGGTCACCAACGGCGTCCGCGCAGCCCCACTCTGGGACAGCAAGAAGCAAAGCTTTGTGGGTGAGTGAGCGGGATGGGGGGGGGCTGGGGGGGGCTGCGGGACCCCCCTCACCTTGTCCCGTCCCCGTCACCCCAGGCATGCTGACCATCACCGACTTCATCAACATCCTGCACCGCTACTACAAGTCACCCATGGTGAGGATGAGGGGACGCAGGTCCGGTCTCTGCCCACCCTGTGCTTGATCCCAGTTGATCCTGGTTTGTGTCCTTGCACCCAGGTGCAGATCTACGAGCTGGAGGAGCACAAAATAGAGACTTGGAGAGGTGAGGGGGTGGCTGCGGGTGCCTCCTGCCCTGCCCAGGGCACCCAGAGCACTGGGGCTCTGCTCCATGGGTGCTGCCGCTGCCCTCAGCACCTCCTCTCCGTGCAGAGGTTTACCTGCAGGATTCCTTCAAGCCGCTGGTCTGCATTTCCCCCAATGCCAGGTACCACAGGGAGAGGGGCAGCGCTGGCAGCACCCTTGGGTGCGAGGCAGGGTCCCCAGTCCCATTTTCCTCCTGTTTGCAGCCTCTTTGACGCCGTCTCCTCCCTGATCCGGAACAAGATCCATCGCCTGCCCGTCATAGACCCCGACTCAGGGAACACCCTCTACATCCTCACCCACAAGCGCATCCTCAAGTTCCTCAAGCTCTTTGTAAGTCCCATCACTGCCCCGTGGCAGTGCCGGGGACCCCCCCTGCAACAAGCCCAGCCCTGGCTTGTGCCAGGTACCACCGAGGCGCTGGAGCGGAGGAGTGGGTGTTGGAGGGGGGGTTCCCAGGACGCTGCATGGAGCCCGCAGCCCCAGAGCCGGACCTTGCCTGTGCCCGGGGGTTCCCCAGCCCCCACCGTGCCCCCCCAGCGCTTTCTGCTTTCACTCCTCAGGACCACGGCCCAGGCTCCCCAGGAGCCAGGGGCAGCCGGAGGCGAGCCAGCATCAGCACTGTCCCCCTCCCCGTCCCCTGCAGATAGCAGAGGTCCCAAAGCCCGAGTTCATGGCCAAGACGCTGGAGGAGCTGCAGATCGGCACCTACCGCAACATCGCAGTGGTGCGCACCAGCACCCCCATCTACGTGGCTCTGGGCATCTTCGTGCAGCACCGCGTCTCTGCGCTGCCCGTTGTCGATGAGTCAGGTGAGGACAGGGCCTGGGGTGAGGCCACCACGTGTGTGGTTGTCCCCAACCCCTGTGGCTGTCCCCATCCACGTGGGATCCGTTCCTTTCCCTCCCCAGGGCGGGTGGTCGACATCTACTCCAAATTCGACGTGATTGTGAGTAGCTGTGGACTTGGGGAAGGGGCAAAGATTGTGCTTGGGGGGGCTCTGTGAGTTTTGAGGGTCCTCACTGTGTCCCCAACACCTCTGCCTGCCCCAGAACCTGGCAGCTGAGAAGACCTACAACAACCTGGACGTGACGGTGACGCGGGCGCTGCAGCATCGTTCCCACTACTTCGAGGGCGTCCTCAAGTGTTACAAGCACGAGACGTTGGAAACCATCATCAACCGCCTGGTGGAAGCAGAGGTAAGGAACCCCGGGGGTGACAGGCAATGGGGGGGGCCCGGGGTCCCTGCACCGGCGTCATTCCCCGCCATGTCCCCCCCAGGTTCACCGGCTGGTGGTGGTGGACGAGAGCGACGTGGTCAAGGGGATCGTCTCCCTCTCAGACATCCTGCAAGCCCTGGTCCTCCCACAGGGCCCCTGAGGCATTTGGGTGGGGGGATCAGCCCCCCCCAGTGCCCCCCCTTTCCTACTCTTGGGGACACCCAGGTTGGGGGCCCCACTCACCAGCAGCATCCAGCAATAATCCAGCCATGGGGTAGCACTTCCCTGCGTGGGGAGACCTCCCCACACTGCACCTTGTGCCCCAAAGCCTGGCGGGTGCTGGGGGGGCCCTCTTTTGGATTCCCCCCCCATACCCCACACCCCCCCATGCGGTTTCACTGAATCTGGGGCTTTAATCGCCGTCACTCAGCTCTGTCCTGCCAGGGGCGGCCCCCCTGCACCCCCTGTGCCCCCCAGCACTCCCCCATGCCCACTCTGGGCCACGTCTGCACCCGGCACCGCTTCCAGTGTGGAGAGAAGCCACGAATAAACACAGAGCTGGCACGATCCCGCCGAGGGGCACTGGGGGCGGGGGGGGGCCAGGAGGGGCTTCATCCTCCCATGTGTGAGGGGGAATCTGCTGAGCTCACCCAGACCCCAAATCCCTGTTTGTTCCGCCTGTGGCTTTACTCAAAGGCCGGGATTGGCGCCGGGATGGGGCCGAGGTGGATGCGGGGACCCCCCGGTGTGGGGGGGGCCCGGTGGGGCACTCCCGGAGGGGGAGGCGCGAGGCCGTGCTGAGCCCGGCACATTCCTGTCCGGGGGGGAGGCCGGGAGGTGCCTGCGGCCGCGGCCAACACCGGGCTCGGGAGAGAGGTGAGAGCCTGGACCGGGGGGGTGCTCCGGTGCCGGTGGCGGTGCCGGTGCTGGTGCCGGTGCCGTTGCCGTTGCCATGCCGCCGCCGGAGGGTTGCTAAGCTCCGCTCGGAGCCCGCGTGGGCTGCAGTGCTCGGTGCCAAACCCGCTTTGGCGCAGGGGGGGAAGGGATCCCGGGGGGGCTGGGGGGGGGCAGCACCCCTGGGACGGGCGTTGGGGTCCCCGCCGTGCGCCGCGGGGAGGCCGGTGCGGGGCCGGGCGCGGGGGGCAGCGGGGCGCACGTGTGGCTCCGGCGAGGCTCCGGCCCCCCGCGGCCATGCAGCGGATCCGGGAGCGGACCCAGCTGCTGCTGCTGGAGATCGACACCGTGGCGTGTTGCAGCCCCCCCGGCGCCGCGATGGCCGCGGGGTGCGGGCCCGCGCCCCCATGGACCTACCGCCGCATCGCCAGGGAGTACGCGTGAGTCGGGGAGGGGGGGGCGGCACGAGCGGAGCCGGGGGGGTCCCATCCCGTACCCTGCGTCTCCCGGCCCTCACGTCCCCGTCTCTGTCTTGCAGGTACCTGGAGAAGCGCTTCGTGGCCGAGCTGGCCCCCCCTTGGCCCCCCGCTCACCCCCATCACCTGCAGGACTTCGACTCCCGCCCCCCCCCCGCCTGTGAGACCCGGCCCCGGGCACCCCCCACCCGCTGCCATCCTGAGGGGTCCCGGGGCTGGCCCCCGCCGTGCGCACCCCGTGCCCCAGGGCCAGGGGCCAGGCCGGGCCCCCCCAGCTACGAGGCCCACATGCAGCGGATGCAGGCGGCCCACGCGCGCCGGGGGGGGCCGCCCCCCTATGTCTCCCCCCCCGCTTACGACGCTCCCCACCGCACCCTGCAGCTCCGGGCCCCCCGGGCCCCGCGCAGCCCCGCCCGGGCCCCGCGGAGCCGAGGGGCTGTGCCGGGTGGCTGGAGCCACACTCTGCCCCGGGCGGCCACCGAGGCCCGGCTCCGGCGTCCCCGCGGGATGCCGCCATCCCCGGCGGGCCCCGGCAGCCCCCGGCACAGCCAAACGCTGCCGCGGGCTGCAGGGAACCGGGCCCGGGCCCCGGGGGTCGGCAGAGGGCGGCGGGAGGCAGGGGGCCACGTCCTCATCGACGCCACCCGTGTGGTGGTCCGGGCCCAGTACGTGCCCCCCGTGCAGCGGCAGCAGGTCCGGTACATGGGGGGGTCCCCGGGGCCCATCGCGCCCCCGGGCAGCCCCCCCGGTGCCCCCGGGGCTGTCACCCCCCCGGCCGCCCCCTCGCCGCCCCGGGAGCCCCCCCGGAGCCCCTGGCGCAGCCCAGGGGGGTGCGGGGGCCCTCGGGGCCGGTTCCCGCCGCGGCGGCCGGTGCTGTACGCGCAGGCTCTGCGCGAGGCTGTGTCCCGCATCCGCCGGCACACGGCCCCCGACTCCGACTCCGAGGCCGAGGGGGGCCCGGGGGGGTCCCGGTGGCGGCACTGCCGGGACCCCCACACCTACAGCAGCAGCAGCAGCAGCCTGGAGAGCACCGGGGCCCCCCCCGGCACCGCCAGCCCCCCATGGGCCTGAGGGGCGGGGTTTGGCGGGGTGGGGCTCGATGGGGCGGGCCTTGGCGGGGTGTGGCGGGGCGGGGCTCGGGGCTGACCCCAATAAAGCCTGCGGGATCCCCATGCACCGCCTTCGCCCCCTGTGTGTGCACGAACGGGGGGGCCATCGCCCTCTCCAGGCGCCCCCCGAGTCCCTGCTCCTGCCCCACACAGCCCAGCGAGGTCCGAGCCCCCCAGCCGCGGTGCCGGGGTCACTCGGAGGCCCCGGGTGTCCCGGTGGCACCGCAGTGGTCACGGCGGGGCTGGGACATGCCATGTCCCCCCCCCCTCGGCGTCCCCATAATGAGTACGTGAGTGCAGCACCTCTGGCCCACTGCCATCGGCCCCACGTCACGGCCGGAGGGGGACCCCGGGTGAGTCACGGTCGTCCCCCCCCCCCCGAGAGGCCGCCACCTCTTAGTCACTCTGCGGGGGGGGCCGAGCCCCGCGGCCAGAGGAAACCGCACAAATAACGTGGCCAATTTGCACGTTATTTAAAACCGGCTCCTCCCCCGCCCCCCCAGCGCGACCCTGTCATTATCCCGGTGACACCGGCCCGGAGGTCACGGCGTGGGGCAGGGGGGACCCGGGGGGGGCCGCTCGTGGGGCAGCCCCGCGGCCACGTCACCCCACGCATCCTGGCACCGCACCGGGGTCTGGGCTGTGCCGGTGACCTGAGCCCAACGCGGCGCGGCCACGGCCTGGCAGGGCTAGATGCGGTTCGGTATGGCCCGGCCCGGCCTTGGCACTGCTTGGCACAGCTCCGCGCCGCTGCATGACCCAGCACGGCTCGGCACGTCCTGGCATGGGCGGCTCAGCTCACCCGGCTCAGCACAGCCCAGGGCAGAGCAGCGCGGCTCGGGGCATCCTGGCTCGGTGCATCCCGGCTGGGCCCGGACGCGCTGCCCGCCCTGGCCCTGGGTGTCCCAGACGCGGGGGAAGCGGCGCGGCCCTTTCCGTGGCTCTGCTCCTGCCCAAACCCCCGCCGGGAAAATCACCTTCTAATTCGGGCTGCGCCGGCGCCAGCACCGCTCCCCCGGGGCCACCCCGGATCCCCCCGGCTCTCGCCGCTCCCCGCTGCCAGCGGTGGTGCCCACGGGTGGCACCGGGAGTGACCCGTAGGGTACCGGAGTCCCCACACCGGGCCGCGGTACCGCCCGTAGCCGCCAGGTGTCGCAGCGCAGCCGGTGACCGACGGCACCGAAAGCACCGGGAGGCACCGGGGGTCCCGCCCCGGGAGCGGGGACCCTGCTAGAGGGACCGGAATGGCCACTCTGGTGTCGGTCTCCCCAGAGGGCCGTGACTCGCGCGTGTCAGCGGTGCCGGTGTCCCCAGGGCCGTGCGGACACGAGTCGTACCAGAGAGCAGCAGCCGTGCCTGTACCGGTGTCCCCGTAACCCCATAACCCCCGTGTGTCACCGTCACGGGCCACACCGTGACCCGCATGTGCCAGCACCCACTGATGGCTCCTGCATGCGTGTGGTGCCGGCCACACCGTGGCCATGCCACATCCCTGCTGAACCACATCCCACCGTGCCAAGCGCCAGCACCGGCCCTGCCGCGCTGCCGGTGCCGGCTGTGCCCGGTGGGAAGGAAAGAGAGGGAAGGGAAGGGAAGGGAAGGGAAAGGAAGGGAAGGGAAGGGAAGGGAAGGGAAGGGAAGGGAAGGGAAAGGAAGGGAAGGGAAGGGAAGGGAAGGGAAGGGAAGGGAAGGGAAGGGAAGGGAAGGGGGATGCGGTGAATGCCGCATTGTGGTGGGGTTGGAGTCACAGATAATTACCTCAATTAGTTACAATGGCAGAGTAATAAATACGGGCTTAGCGGCTCCTTCCCCACTGCGGCTTCTCAGATTAATCCAGCCCAGGCGAGCGGAGCTCAAAGGGATGATGGACAATTCATTAAACTCGCACAAGGCACCCGTGAAGTCCGGCGTTAGCCCCCGGCGGCTCCAGCTTTGTCCCTAATTGTTCGTCTCGGGCATTGGTCACCTATGAGGGAGTGGGTGATGGCGACGATCCCCCCGCGGCTGGCATGCCCCGGGGATTAGAGGCCAGCCCTTGCCACCGTTGCTGGGCGCCTTGGCCCCGCGCCGGAGGAATGCGGTGGATGGATGGGGGGGGGGCTGCGGCCGGACAAGCCGGGAGCTGACGGGATGAGGGCGAGGGGAGCCGGGATGGGGCTCGGTTCAATGGCGATGGGATGCGGATGGACCCGGTGGTGGGATGATGCCACCGGGCAGTCGGCGCAGCTGGGAATGGCTCTGTCTCTCTGTCCTGCACCTCTGGAAACAGCCCTGTCCCTCTGTCCCGCACCTTTGGGCGTGGCCCTGCCCTTCTGTCCTGAACCTCTGGGCACTGCCCTGTCCCGAACCTCTGGGCCCTGTCCTGTCTTTCTGTCCTGCAATTTTAGGCATGGTCCTGTCGTGAATCTCTGGCCACTGTCCTGTCTCTCTGTCCTGCACCTTTGGGCATGGCTCTGTCCTTCTGTCCTGCACCACTTGGAATGACACTGTCCCTTTGTCTTGCACCCTTGGGCACTGTCCAATCCATCTGTCCTGCCCCCCTGCGTGCCACCCTGCCCTTCTGTCCTGATTCTGTGGGCACCATCCCATCTGTGATGCACCTCTGGGAACGGCACCTTCCCTCTGTCCCGCACCCCTGCACCGACACCCCCCCCACGCCCCAGCCCTTCCCATCCCACATCAGGCCCAGCTTGTGGCCACCATCCAGCTGCTCCCCGGCTTCCCAGATGTGACGGGCTGACGCGGGGCGGGACCGCCCTGGCCCTGTCCCTCTCCCTGGCCCTGCTGCGGCAGCGGCTATTTCCAGCTCGGGGTGGATGTGTCCGCGCCGGGGAGGTCCGGACCCTGCAGCCGGGTGCACCCCCCCCCCCCCCGCCCCATGCCCGGGGCGCCCCAGGCCGGGGGTCGCTGCGGTGCCCGGCCGTCACCGGCCTGCAGGAAAAGCTGAGTAACAGAGGTGACTTATAAGAATGTCATTATCTATATTCCTGACTCCCTACCGCAGGAAAACAGGCTATTTTCATGCCCTGTGCGTGTGCAGAATTTAGCAGGCAGATAACTCCCGGCAGGCGGGAGATGCTCCCAGGGCTATTTCTGGATGTGTTCCTTTCCAGTCGCTTTTCCTCGCAGTTCTTTCTGCTCTTTCACCACGCCAGGCTGTGTTTGTACCTCGGCGTGGACAGCGGGGGCCCCCGGGGGTTATTTTTCCCCCTTCCTTTGCGTCTAAACCATCAACTTTTCCACTATCAGCTCCGGGGGATATTTCTGGTGGTGGCAGCGTCATTCCTCAGCCTTTGATGCCGCCCCAGCTCTGGGGCTGTGGGGACCCCCCCACTGCAGGTGGGCACTGGGGCATCCCTGAGGCTAGATGTCACCGTGGCCCCGGGCTGGGTGAAGAGGCGGAGGTTACAGCTACGTCCAAGGTGTGGAGTTAGGGGGCAGAGGGTGTGAGTGAGCCCTGCACCTGCCCCAGTGGATGCCAACCCCAGTGGGATACCCATCCCAGTGGGAATCTTGTCCCGCAGGAATGCCCTTCCCAGGGATGCCCATTCTATGCCCAGCACTGTGGGATGCTTATCCCAAGGGAAAATCCATCCCATGGGAATGCACAATCTCAGTGGGATACTAACTCTGGTTCGACACCCACCCCAATGGGATATCCTACCTAGTGGAATGCCCGTCACAGGGGGATTCCCATCCCAGTGGGATGCCTATCACAGGGAGGAGCCCATCCCGGTGGGATGCCCATGCCACCAGGGCACCTGCCAGCCGCGGAGCTGCACCCACCTTTGCCCCGGCCTTTCTCGGGCTGCAGCCAGACCCCACGCATGAGTGTGGGGCTGCGTGTGGGGCCAGTGGCCGGTCCCGGCCCTCTGGCCCCGGCCCCCATAACCCCAGTGCCCTCCCTGGCCCCCCTCCTCCCCCGGAGCCGAGGGGAGCCGTCAGCGCCGGCCAGCAGCGGTGATGGACGAGGCTCATTCCCTGTCTGCTGCCTTGTACCTCCCGTGGCCGATCCCAGCGCCCGGCCCTGGCGGCACCAGCCCCGACGCCCCGGCAAATTCCAGTGCTGGAGATACCGCAAGCCCAGGAGCCATGGTGATGGGCTCCCCGGCCATGGGGATGGACGCCCCAGCCAGGAGCGGCGGCAGCGATGGCTGGGGCTGGAGACGAGCACAGCGGGAGGAAGAAGGGGATGGGGATGACGGAGAGGAGGAGAGGGGAGAGGAGAGGAGGAGAAGGGTGGGCAGCCAGTGGATGTAGAGGTGATGGATGGACAGAGAGGCTGGACGTGTGCAGTAGGGGGCTTGTGTCTAGCCCCATAGCTTGCGGGACAGGGGAACATTGCTCATTCCCTCCCTTCTTCAGCACCCCCAAATGAACCAGCACAGGACTGATAAAAATATATCCTTTATTCTTCTCTAAAGGCTATCAGTGAAACCTGGAACAAAGCAGCATTATTATTATTATTAATTATAATTATTAATTATTATTATCTTTCATTATAAAAAACAGGGCCTGGGCCAGCAAAGTTTGGGGGGGGGGGGGTGTGGCATCAAACCATCCACAATAAATATTGTATTTACAGTAAGAAGGGGATGGGGGTCCCTGGGACGGTGCATACTGGCACCGAGCCCCCAGACCGGGTGCTGGCCCCAGGGTGGGCCAGGCCAGGCCAGGCCACAGAGGGTCACAGAGACAGCCATGGATGCCTTCAATCCCACCAGGCACTCGTCATTGGGGGTGGCATAGACCCCCTCCAGGGCCGGTGCAGGGGGGTCCCACTTGGGGGGGTTCACAAGCACTCGTGCAGCACCTGCGTGTTGGTGCAGTTGAGGCAGCTGACGTGGCAGCACCAGTGGAAGGTGCAGTTGCAGCGCTCAGTGACGCGCTGGGTGCGTGTGCGGTACCCGCGCCCACAGCACAGCAGCTCGCACCCATCCAGCCCCGGCGAGGAGCTGTTGCAGAACCTCCCGGTCGTCCCCGCCGTCCCTGTCTTCCCGCTGTAGGTGCAGAAATTGGGGGACTTCTCGAAGTAGACGAGGTCGTGGGGCGAGGGGGGTTTGTGGGCCGGGTTCTCGGGCTCCAGGTGATGCAGCTCCACGCGCGAGGCCCGGTTGCTGCCCTTGTTGCCGTAGATGACGCGGGAAGCCCCGTCGAAGCGGTCCTTCAGGACGTCGCCCACAGCGCGGAAGGTTGGCAGCCGCATCCAGCACGTGCGCACAGTGCAGGAGCCCGACATGCCGTGGCACTTGCACTCCTGGCGCATCTCGGAGAACACCGTCTGCAAGAGGAAGGATGGGGAGGGCATGGGGCACCATAAGCTCCGGCATCCCCGCTGCCCAGCAGCATCGCGTCGTGCTCAGCCTGCCCAAAGCCAGGTGGGAATTCCCATTGTAACGGTTCCCAGTGTGTGCATGGGGACAGGGTAGGGTCCGCGGTGGCCGTGCCCCCCCCCCAGGTGCTGCCTGCAGCCCCCCTGTGCCCTCACCATGCGCCCAGCCTCGTTGTTGTGCAGGTTCATGAGGAATCGCAGGTCTCGGCCCTTCTCACTGGAGTCCACAAACTCCCTCCCAAAGAGGCGCCCGAAGTCGATGTTGTCGCTGCAGCCTCCCCAGTGCCAGTCAGGGCCCCCGGGGCCGCGGCGCCGGTAGTCACAAGTGCAAGACTCGATGGAACCCTCGGAGCAGGACCGTGCCACCGAGTGCGTGACACCGGCGCTGGTGATGGCGAAGATGAACGCGGTCTCCCGGCAGCCTGCGGAGGAGAGCAGGGCCTCAGGGTGCTGTTGGGATGAAGAGGGGGCACCCAGCGGCACCCCTAACCCACAGCCACAACGGGATGCTGATGGGCTGGGAGCTGGCGATGCCCCGTGGTGAACCGAGGGTGCTTTGCAGAGCATCCTGGCTCTGGGGCGCCGCGGGGGGGGGGGGGGGGGGGGGCGGGTAGCCCCACGCCACCTCCCGCCGCCCCGTGGCCTCACCCCGGTTAACGATCTTGCCGAAGATGTTGGGACCCTGCGAGGTGGGGCAGTTCCAGCGGCGGTTGCGGAACTGCCACTTGCACTCCTTGAGGGCGGTCTGGAGGCCGGAGCTGACGCTGTGCAGGATGCCGGGGTTCTGGCGGATCAGCTTGCGCTGCTTGCGGCTCAGCAGCTGCAGGCTGGGGTCCAGCACCAGCTGCACGTTCTTGGAGTCCGTCAGCAGGTTGGTGGACGAGGCCACGTTGATGATGCCCCTGCGGCACAGGAGGGGACGGTGAGCACCGGCATCCCGCTCCCTGCCTCAGCCCTCCCCTCTGATCCGCTACCAGAGCATCCTCCGACCCGCAGCCGCGGGTCACAGCCCCGTTGGTCCCCCCCGGGTTGCACCTGCGCGCCCCATCCTTGTCTACGGGGCAGCCCCCGCCGTGCCGGTGCCAAGCCCCGCTCCGCCCTCTGCTCCGGTGCCGGTGCTGCTGCCGGTACCGACGGACTCACCACCACCGCCCGCTGTTGTTCACCGCCAGCGTGTTGGAGAGGGAGGAGAGGGCCAGCGCCCAGAGCGCCCGGAGCGCCAGCCCCAGCGCGGCGGCTCGCATGGCTCCGGCACCGGGAGACCCGGCAGAGTGCGCGGGCGAGCGGCCGCCGGGGTATTTATGGTGCCGCGGAGCCCCCGGCCCGGCCGCTACATCCACGCGTGTTTCCGGACGCGCGGGGCGCAGGGAGGGCGGGCGGCTCCGCTGCGGGCGGGTGAAGGGGGACGCGGGGACCGCTCCACCGGCAACGGGCTGCAGCCGATGCCCGGGGCGCGGCGTCGGGGCTGCGAGGCCCTGAGCTCCCTGCCCGGTCCCTGGAGCGCGGCGTCGGAGGTTCCGTGCGCGGTGCCCGCTGCCCGCTGCCCGGTACCGGTGCCGGGCGGTCCGTGCGCGGTGCCCGGCGGTTCCCCTGGGACACGGCGCGGCTGGACTCGGCTCGGCGCGGCTGGTGCGCAGCGCTCAGCACCCGGGAGCATCTTCCAGCCCCTTCCCTCTTATAGGGGCGGCGCGGAGGGTCCCCGTGGGCCGGTCCCGCCGAACGGGGCCTCCCCGCGTCCTCGCCCTAACAATGGGGAGCGGCGGGGCCGCGGCACCTCTTATGGGGCGACCGGAGCTGCGGCGCCGGGCCTGTCCGTCACGGCCCGGATTAGCCCGGCGGGTGGCTGCGCCCCGGCCCCGTGCCCAGAGCGCGGCTGATGGGGCGGGGAGGGGGACACCGGCTGCCGCCCCCCGCCCTCCCCACGCACCGGCCCCGGCGAGGGGAGCCCAGGACAGCTCCCGGCGCAAGCAGTAACAGGACCCGGAGTAGCCCAGGACGGGCCTGGACAGCGCCGGGCGCACGGAGGGAGCTGGGGCCGGGAATGGCCCAGGATCCCCCGGGGCAGCCCGGGGCGCACGGGGGAGTGGAGTGCGGGGATCTCCCGGGATAGCCCCGGGCGCACCGGGGAGCCGAGGCTCGGGACAACCCGGGGGCGCCGCGCCGGGACAGCCGGGTTCGGAGGGCGGGGACCAGACACGCAACCCCAGGGAGAGGGACCGTCGGGGCTGCGCCGGACCCCTCTCCCTTCCCGGTCCGTGCCCGGCGCGAAGGGGCGGCCGCGATCTCCGGCCCGAGCCGGTTGTGGACGGGGCCCGACGGCCGGTTCTGCGCACCGGGCCTCCCATGAATGTGGCCGTAGGCGCCCGCAGCGGGTGCAGCCCCGTGCCCCGGGGCACCGAGCGGGGGTCGGGATGAGGGGATGGAGCGGAACGGAGATGGGGACCCGGACCCCGCGTGCCCGCAATTCTCGGTGGGGACGAAGCCGCTGCCCGCCCGGGTGCGAACTCCCCGGTGCGGGGCCGGAGGGGTGGGGGGGCCTGAGTTGAGCCCCCCCCCGTCTTGGCGGGGTGCGGGGCGGGTAATCCCCCCGCAGCGGTTTCCCCGGACCAGTCATGCGGGGCCGGATTAGCCCGCTCGCCCGTCACGGCCCGGGGCCGCCGCTCTCCATTTCAATTCAAGGGCGGACAAAGCCCGGGCTGGCAGCGGATGGGGGGGGGGGGGGCTCGCACCGGGGACCCCCCCTCACCCCTCCCTCGGCCCAGGGTCTGCTCCAGGCTGGCGGCTCCCGCACTCCCCCCGCCCCGGTTCCCGGCCGGGCCGGGCCGTGTCCGCGCCCTCGGGCCGCCGCCCCGTCGGGGCTCCCGGGGCTGAGGTCAGCGGCCGCGGGGAGGCCCCGGGGCGCGGCAGGGAGGGCCCTGCCCGGGGCCGTGCCACCAGCGGCGGGGCCCAGACATCCCCGCTCCATCCCGGGACCCTCCCGGGGTCCCCGCGCCCCTGCTCCCCCCGTCCCGTTTGGCGGCGGACCCAGGACGGAGGAAGTGATGCTCGGGACTCCCCCCCCAGCCCCGGGGTGCCCGCGGGAGCGCGCAGCGGCTCCCGCAGCCGTGGGGGGGGGGGGGCGGCGCCGGTGCCAGTCCTGGATGGGGCGGGAGGGGCGGGGGACACGGGTCCCTTCCCGCCGCGCCGAGCACGGGACGGACGGAGACCGGGACAGCCCCGCGCCCCCTGACGGCCCCCGCCCGGCCCCTGAGCACCGGGGAGGCCTCGGTACCACCGGTACCGGGTCCCCGTGGGGGCCTCATCCCTGTCCCACCAGTGCCGGTTCTGGGGTCCCCGGGGCACCCCTCTCTCCACGTAGCTCCCCCCCCGGGGCTCTGCCCCCGGTGCCCATAGAGGGGTCACCGGGACCCCCCCTCCCGGTGCATCCCCCGCCCCGCACTGCTGCAGCCGCTGCCATGGTAACGGCTCGCGCCTCTCGCGAGCTCCGCGCCCCTCCTTTCCTCGCGATCCCCCCGGGTCCGGTACGGGGGGGGGGCGGGAAGCGGAGTGCGGGGGGGGGGGGGGGGGGGGGGGGGGAAGGAGGAGTAAAGGGGGGGGGGGGGGGGGGGGGCCCACCGGGAGCTCTCGCGAGATCGGCGCGATCGGGCCTCCGCTTCCGGCGGCGGGAGCGGTGCAGAGTCAGCTGCGGGCGGGGGGAGCCACCGGTACCGGCACCAGGTCTGGGAGGGCAGCACCGGGGGAGGGGGGGAATCGGCGGGGGGGCGGCACCGGGGGGGCTCTGCACCGCCCGGGGGGGTGGGGATGCGGCGGGGTTTGGGGATGTGGACCCCCGGGGGTTGCGGGCATCGCTCCGGGGGTGATGCGGGGGGGGGGAGCGGTTTGGGGGGGCGGTGCGAGCCAGTGGGGGTGCGTTGGAGGGGCGCATTGGAGCGGAGGGGTGTGATGCGGTCGGGGGGAGCAACGGGGGCGGCAGCAGCTCAGGGGCGGGAGGGGCCCGCCGCGGAGCGGGGGGGCTGCAGCGCGGGGGGGGTCGGGGTTTGGGGGGGTGCGGTTTTGCGCCCCTCACCCCCCCAGAAGTGCTGGGTCCGTGCCTCAGTTTCCTCCAGTGCAGCCTTGGCCTGGCCCCTGTAGGTGCAGCGCGGGGGGGGCACCCCCAGCACGGCCCCTTCATGTGGGGAGCAGCCCCATGGCCGCAGGGTTCTATCCCACACAGGGGTGTCCTCAATGTCTGCACCCCCTCCCCTTTTCCGTGTTTTGAGGGTCACCCCCCAATCCCAGCCCTGTGCCCCCGCAGGATCCGGCCTCGCCTGCGGACGGAGCCAGCGCCGTCGTCACCATGGGCAACATCTTCGGGAACCTGCTGAAGAGCCTCATTGGGAAGAAGGAGATGCGGATCCTGATGGTGGGGCTGGACGCTGCCGGGAAGACCACCATCCTCTACAAGCTGAAGCTGGGGGAGATCGTCACCACCATTCCCACCATAGGTGAGCAGGGCTAAGGGTTTTGGGGGGTCACTGGGCACAGACCCCTCCCCATCGGGGCTCCTTGGGTTGGGGTTCGTGGCCCCCACATGCCTCAGTTTCCCTCCGCTGTTGCTCCTCACAGGGTTCAACGTGGAGACAGTGGAGTACAAGAATATCAGCTTCACCGTGTGGGATGTGGGTGGGCAGGACAAGATCCGGCCCCTCTGGAGGCATTACTTCCAAAACACCCAGGGTAGGTGCCCCGCGGGGACATGGACGGGAGGAACGCGGTCACCGGGGACGGGGGGAACAGTGGGGCCGAGGGTCCTGCGCTCCCAGCAGCGCCCGGTCGCTGTCCCCAGGGCTCATCTTCGTGGTGGACAGCAACGACCGGGAGCGGGTGAATGAGGCACGGGAGGAGCTCATGCGGATGCTGGCAGAGGATGAGCTGCGGGACGCTGTCCTCCTTGTCTTTGCCAACAAGCAGGTGGGGCTGGGACCATCCCCGGGGTGTCAGGGCTGGTGTCTGGGTGCCTGTGCCCATCCCTGGGTTATTGGGGCTGGTGTCTGGGTCTGGGTGCCTGTGCCCATCCCCGGGGTGTCAGGGTCAGTGTCTGGGTGCCTGTGCCCATCCCTGGGGTGTCAGGGCCGGTGTCTGGGTCCCTGTGGCAGCCCCGTCTCTCCCCTCAGGACCTGCCCAATGCCATGAACGCAGCGGAGATCACGGACAAGCTGGGGCTGCACTCCCTGCGCCACCGTAACTGGTACATCCAAGCCACCTGCGCCACCAGCGGGGATGGGCTCTACGAGGGCCTCGACTGGCTCGCCAACCAGCTCAAGAACAAGAAGTGAGCGGGCGGGCGGCTGCAGGCCGCCCCCCCCGGGGCCCCCCCCCCGGACTCCCCCATCCCTGCCCCAGTTGGGTTTTGCTTTCTCTTCTGGCACCGGTTGCTGTGGGGGTCTTTTTCCGCCTTGTTTTGGGGTCTCCCCTCGGATCTCGTGTGTGCGTGTGTGGAAATACAGCTCTATGGAACGTACCTGGGGGGGACACGGGGGCTGGGTGCCCGGGGGGATCACGCTGGGGTACCCCATCCCCGTGCATGTCCCTCCCCTTCCTCTGGACCAAATGTGGGGGCTGCGGGGCCGCAGGGGGGATTTGGGACTATACACCCCCTCTCCCCCCAACCCCACATTCCTCACCCCGGGGGTCCCACACGTCCCCAGCACCCCCCATGTCACTTTGAGGCAGGTCTCCTCCCCTGCACCCCATCCCTGTGCCAGCATCGTGATTGTATGTCCCAGCCTCTCACGGACAGACGGATGGACGGCCCCATTCTGTACCCCCCCAGCACCATATTTATACCCCCGGTCTGTGCTTGGTGTGACGTGTTGCTGCGGCTCTGCCCCGTCCAGGGACGTGTGTACCCCCCTCCAAGCCCCCTCTCCCTGCGCCTGAGACGGTGGGTGACCCCCAGCCCCCCCTTGGATATTAAACATGTTTTATGTAGGGCTGCCCCACGGCAATTCTTCCACAGCCCCCCCCAGCGCAGGGTCTGGGGAGGGGACAGTGATGGACAGCACCGGGTTGGGTTTAATTAGAAAGAGCTTAACGGGGCGAGGGGAGGCTGGGGGGGGGGGGGAACTCCCCTTTCCCAGGCTCATCCTTAGGAGAATATTGGATGAAATGGTAAATCCCATTAGTGCTAATCCCAGCCGGGGCGTGGGGATGGTGCCAGCGCCAGCATGGCCGCGAGTGGGGCTCAGCCCCCCCATGTCAGGACCTATGCAGGGGACCGGCGTTGCTGTCCCCCTCCCAGCATCTCCCTTTGGGTTGGTGCTGCTGCCACCGCATTGGGGGTTCCCCCTACACGGGAAGGGGGGGGCCGGTGCCCGGGCTTCCCCGGGGTGCTGGGAGCCGCGGAGCCGGTTCCCACCGGTGCCTTTGTGCGGTGAGGACCGGCGCGGCGCTGACCCGGCGGCCATAATCCCATTAATGCCCCGTCCCTCCGCCGCCAGCGCGGCTTCGCCACCTCTCGGCAACCGGGGCTGGTATGTGCGGGCGCCGGTGGGGCCGGCGTGCCGATGCTGTCGTCCGGGAGCTGCGCCGGGGCCTGCGCCGGCAACGGGGCCGCTGTCACCACCGGCGTAGGGCGGGGGAACGGGGCTGCCCCCGTGTCCCAGCGTCCCCTCCCGAGCCGGGGCTGCTCCCGTGTTCCCCAGGGCTCTGCGGTGACCCCAGGGGCAGGGGCTTGGGGGCCCCTCTCCGTGCAGGGCCCGCTGCGGGGCTCAGCTTCCCCTGTCCCGCAGGGGGCCGGGAAGGGCGCTGAGTGCGGGACGAGAGGCGCTCCGCACCAACGGGAGCCGGATCCTGCTCGGTGCCGATTCCTCCGGGCTCTGCTGCCGCCTGCTGGTACCGGTCCCGCCGCCGCTGCCCTGGGACGAGCCCGCCGCCCGGCTCAGCGGGGATCACCGGGGCAGTCACCGGATGGGCACCGGTGCTCGGTGGCAGCCCGGGCTGTGCGGCACCGGAGCACAGGCGGACGTGTGTCCCGGACACCGGAGGGGGGAACCCCCCGCTCCGTCCCCACCGCAGCTCGCTGCTTGTCCCGCAGACCGGTCCCGGGGGGGCGGTCCCGGGGGGGGGAGGCGGGGCCCGGGGTGAGCACGGGGCAGGACGGGGCGGTCTCGGTGCCGCCGCCGCCGCCAGCCCGGCCATGCCGTCCCCCGCCGCGCTGCTGCTGCTGGTTCTGCTACTGCCGCCAGCCCGCGCCGCAGAGAGCGAAACCGAAACCGGGGCCCGGGACCTGCGGCTGGAGACGCTCGTGAGCCGCGGGGGAGCCGGGAGGGGAGCGCGGGAACCGGGGCTGCGCGGGGAGCACCGGGCACCGGACCCCCCCGGCGGCGACCTCGGGCGGTACCGGAGAGTGGGGACCCCGGCGGTGCGGCGGGGAACGGGAGCAGCGGAGGGAAGCGGCTGGGTTGGGGGTACCGAGGCAGGGAGTACGGCTCACGGGGCCCCCGGGGGGCACGGAGCGGGGTCCGCGCACCCCGAGGATGGGGTGAACCCGTCCCGGTCCCCCGTGATCCCGTCTCGTTGCAGGTGCCCCCCCCCGAGGGCTGCACGGAGCTGTCGGCGCCGGGGGACACGGTTCACATCCACTACACGGTGCGCGGCGGCAGGAACACGTCAGCACAGCGCTGCGCCGGGCGGGGCGGGGGGGCGGCTCCGGCACCGGGGGGGGGGAGCACCGGGGTGGGCATAGGGGCAGTACCGGGGAGGTTCAGGAGCAGGCGTGAGGATGGCAAGGGGGTGGCACTTGGGTGACCCTGGCACTAGGAGCAGCGTGGGGAGGTCCCCAGGGTGGCACCGGGGTGGGCGTGGGGATGGCACCAGGATCTGCGTTGTCCTGCGGAGGACAACGGGAACTGCCTGGGGTGGCAGTGGGACAACGCCGGTACCTGTGTGGGGCAGAGCCAGCCCGGGCGCCGGTGCCAGTGCCGGTGATGGAGCCGGTGTCCCCGCAGGGCAGCCTGGAGGACGATGGCCGCATCATTGACACCTCATTGAGCCGGGACCCGCTCCAGGTGGAGCTGGGCAAGCACCAGGTCATCCCCGGTGAGCACAGGGGGTCCCGAGGGATGTCACTGCCTTTGCCCAATGGGCTTTGGGGTGCCCCCGGCCAGCCCTGCTCACCCGTTTACCCCCCGATTCCTCACAGGCCTGGAGCAGAGTCTGCTGGACATGTGTGTTGGGTAAGCTGGGCAAGGGGCACAGGGGAGTGTCCCCAGGGCCACCTGGGGTGTGGGTCTAGCCCCACAGGGCACTAACAGTGTCTCACCATGGCAGGGAGAAGCGGAGAGTCATCATCCCCCCTCACCTGGCCTACGGCAAGCGGGGGTCTCCCCCGTCCATCCCAGGTGAGTGCAGCCCCTTGGGGTCCCCGTGGGGTCTCCGCCAGCCCCACTGAGGCTCTGTCTCCCCATCGCAGGGGAGGCGGTACTGCGGTTTGAGGTGGAGCTGGTGGCTCTGTCCCGCGCCGGTTACTGGCAGAAGGTGCTGAACAAGGTGGTGCCCCTGCTGTGCTTGGGGCTGGTGCCAGCGCTGCTGGGGCTCATCGGGTGCCACCTCTACCACAAGGCCAGCAGCACCAGGCTCTCCAAGAAGAAGATGAAGGAAGAGAAGAAGAACAAAGCCAAAAGGAAATAAATCCTTTCCCTGGGCATCTGTGGCTGCTCCATGGCTGCATGCGGCTCTGAGGTGCAGAGACACCTTGAACACAAGCGGGAGGTGACAGACCCACACCAAAGCTCAGCTTATTTCAGAAATAAGACCCCGGAGCACAGTTTTGTGTGCAATTTAGCTCCTTTATGGCACCTCCAGGCTGTCCCAGTCACTGCAGTGTCCGGGGCTGCACTGGGGGGTCTCAGGCAGTGCTGGTGGAGCCATGGATGGGCTGAAGGTGGGTCTTGGGATGCACAGCGCAGTTACCGCCGGTGTGGGGCAGGGCCCTGGGGATGCAGCTCTTGTGCTTGACGGCGAGGAGCGGGTTGGGCTCGCTCAGCACCTCCTGCGGGATGGAGATCCCGTCCAGGTACTGCCGGAGCAGGTCCCGCAGGCGCCGGTTCCTGCGGCTCAGCGCCGCCCTCTGCTGCTCCAGCGCCTGCTCCTCCAGCTTCGCTTTGTTGAAGCGCTGCCAGAAGCGCTCCAGCCCGGCGTAGTCCTGCACGGCCTGGGCAAGAGGCAAGGCAAGGGGTCCTCAGCCTGGCCATGGACCATTCCCAAGCCCGGATCCGGCCCCGAGCCCCACGGGGGGCTTCAGCTCCTCACCCAGGCCAGTGCCTCCACTGGTGTCTCCTGGAGGACTTGCCGGGCATCTTCCTCCTCCTCCTCCTCCAGCGAGGATGGGTAAAAGGGCAGCACCTTCTCCTCCTCCGTCTCCATCCTGCGGCACATCTCGGCCAGGCGCAAGATGTGCTGGGCCTGGGGGGGATGCAAGAGAGGGCAGGGAGGGCTGGGTAGGTGGAATTCCCACCCTGAGGGGCTCTCAGCACCTCTCACCTTCTCTGTCACCCGTGCCAGCGCCTTGAGGGCAGCACCGCTCTGCAGGGTGAGTCTGAGGAGGCTGTCGTGGGCATCAGTGCCCATCTGGTTCATCTCAGTCCTGAGCTCCCGGAGCTGCCCGAGGACCTTCTCCTTCTCCTCCCGCATGCGCCGGTTCTGCTCCTCGCTCTCCTGGATGAGAGCCACAAGTCGGCTCCTGATGGCTGTGATCGAGCCCTGGGGACGGTGGGAATGTGATGGACGGGGCCATGAGGATGGGGATGGGGTCCCCAGTGCCCCCACTTTCACCCCTGTGCCCTGCTGCAACCTGCAGCTTCTGCAGCTTCTTCGTCTGCGTCTCCACCTCCCTGGAGCTCTTCTCGTCCTTCTGCTTGAGCACCTCGAAAGCTACCCTCTGCTGCTCGGTGGCCTCGGCATAGCCCTGCAGGGTGCTTTGGACCTGCTTCCAGAGCTCCTCCAGCTTTGCCCCAATCTGCAGGCGGGTGTACTGCTTCTCCTGCAGACTCTGGGCACGGGCACAGGCACAGAGCGTGTCAGCCACCACTCCCCAAACCTCACCCTTGAAGGCTCCCGGCCGGTTCCTGCCCCTGCCCCTGCCTCGTTTTTGATGTCGTCCAGGGAACTCTGGAATTTCAGCGTGATGTCCAAGTCGTTCTTGGCCTGATTCTGCTCCGTGCCCAGCGCCACGTCCTGCAGGTAGCAGCGTTCCCGCTCATGCTGCTCCACGATGGTTCTCCTGTGGGAAGCACAGGGGAGCTGCTGGCTGAGGGTGGCTCCAGCAGGGTGCTCAGCACCAGCACAGGACAGGCAGCGGGTGCCACTGTTGCCCCCCTGCTCCTGCCGCACCTCTCCTCCTCGAAGGCAGCCTGCATGGCCTGGAGGTGGGCCCGGTACCCGTCCTCCAGGCACGCCAGGCGGCAGCGCTGCAGCTGCAGCAGCCGGTCCATATTGAGCAAGTGGCTGCGCAGGGCTTGGCCGTGCTGCTCCTCCGCCTCCTCCAGGTCTGCGGCCAGGGCCTGCAGGGTCGGGGCTGTCACAGAGCGCGGGGGGTCCCGACGCTGCCGCGGCCCCACCGGACCCGCGCTCACCTCGATGACGCCGTCCTTGCAGTCCATGACCCGTGCGAAGGCCCGGCTGAGGACATGCACATCCCGGCGCAGCTCCGAGGTCTTGGCCTCCCGCAGCACCGCCCTCCATTGCTCGTGGAGCTTGTGCAGGCTCAGGGCGCTGCTCTGCTCCTCCTGGGCCAGCTTGTGCTGAGCGGGGCACGGCCGTGAGCAGGAGCGGGGGCAATGGGGGGGGCACCCGGCTACCCCGTCCCGTAGCCCCCCGGGTACCTTCAGGAACCGGGTGAGCATCTCCCCCTTCCTCTTGGCCGCCTCCTCCTCGGCCAGCGCTTGGCTCTGAAGCAGCAGGAGCTTGTCGTCCGCCGACACGGCGACTGCTGCCCGGGAGCGGCGCTTCCCGGCCATGGCGGCTGTGCCCGGGCGCACGGGGTGAGGCGGGAGGTCCCGGCCCCCCCCATCTCCTCCCCGTTGGGGTCCCCTCTAACACCCCCCACACTTTGGGGTCCCTCCAGCCCCCCCTTCACCCCTCCCTGTCCACGATCTCGGTACCGAATGCGCCCCACAGCACCCACCGGCGTCCCTCCGGTCTCCTAGCAACCGCCACTTCCGGCTTGGGCGGGAGCAGAGCCCCGCTTCCGCGGTCAGCCAGACGGGGCGCCCCCTGGCTTGGAGGACCGGCCCCAGGCCGGACCCCTCCTCTCCGCCATTGGTCGGCGAGCCGGGAGTCGCCGCGATGATTGGCTACCGGGCGCCGCCGTGGGCGGGGCTCGGCGGCGGCGGCTTATATAACGGCGCTGCGGCGGCGGGGCGCAGGGCCGGCTGGTGGGTGTCGTGTAGGGGCCTCCGCGCCGCCGCCATGCGGGAGCGGAGGCCGGTACCGGCGGTCCCGGCCCGCTGCAAGCTGGTGTTGGTGGGCGATGTGCAGTGCGGTAAAACGGCCATGCTGCAGGTGCTGGCCAAGGACTGCTACCCCGAGGTGAGCCGGGACCGGCACCCAGCACCGGGCACCGGCACCGGGGCCGGGCGCTGACGCTCTCGGTGCCGTTACAGACGTACGTGCCCACCGTGTTTGAGAACTACACAGCGTGTCTGGCCAGCGAGGAGCAACGGGTGGAGCTGAGCCTCTGGGACACCTCCGGTACCGGGGTCAATGCACTGGGATGGGTTCCCTCCGGTACCGGGGGGTGCATGAACGGGGGTTCCCTCCGGGGCGGGGGCAACGCTGGCCCTGGTGGGGCTTGGTGTGGGCGGGGGTTATCGGGGGAGGGTGGTTTGGGGTCTATGGGGTTGGGGGGCTGCAGCAGAGGGAGGCCTGCAATGGGGGGGGGCTGGCATAGGGCCCCCCCGGGGACCGGCCCCATGGGGTGCCATAGTGTAACCCCCTTCCTAACGGGGTTTCCCCATCCCTATGACCCCCCCGTTCGATATTGGGGCGCTGCGTCCCTGCGGGGCTGCCTGTGAATGGGGGGGTAACGGGGACCCCGGGATCTGCCGCTCCCCGCGGCGCTGGGGGGGCCGGGACAGCCCTGCCCGGGTGCTGCAGTGTCCCCTCCGCCCGAGGGGGGGTCCCCGCCACCCGCGGTCCCCGCGTTGCCATGGCGATGCGCTGGCGCAGCCTCTTTGCTATTCCACGCACGGAGCGTCTGGGCTGCGAAACCCCCTCCGCGGCCCTTCGGGGTCTGGGGGTGGCGATGGGCCCCCCCCCGGGGCCCCCCAATACCCACAGGGGCTCCCCACTGCCCCCACGTGTCCCCCCCCCCGTGCCGACTCTCCCTGCGGTCCCCACGGTGGTGCCAGTGACTCTGGCTCCCTGGGGACCCCATGGAGGGTGGCAGCGGTCCCCCCATGTCCCGCGGTCCCCCCATGTCCCGCTGCCCCCCCAAGGCCCGGTGCTGCTGTTGGGGCTCCCCAGCGGGGGGGGGGGTGGGGGTGGGGATGGGGGGGGTGGTTGTTACATAAACACCACGGGATCCATTTCCCGTCGCTGATGGGCTGCGGGGAGCGGAGGTGGTGCTTTGGAGGGGGGTTAGAGCTGCTTGTGCCCCCCCCAGCTCTGGCAAAGGGGGGCTGTGACCCTTTGCCATCACCTCCAGGGTCCTTTATGGGGGTGCTGTGTGGTGACACCCCCTTTTCCACCCAGGTTCTCCCTACTATGACAACGTGCGTCCCCTCTGCTACAGTGACTCGGATGCTGTCCTGCTCTGCTTTGACATCAGCCGCCCTGAGACCCTGGACAGCGCGGCCAAGAAGGTGTGGGTGGCATGGGGAGGGGGGGGAGGCTGTTTTGGGGTCCCCTCACACTGACACCAGCACTGTGTCCCCCCCATTCTGCAGTGGAAAACAGAGATCCTGGACTATTGCCCCAACACGCGGGTGCTGCTCATCGGCTGCAAGACAGACCTAAGGACAGACCTGAGCACCCTCATGGAGCTCTCCCACCAGAAGCAGGCACCCATCTCCTATGAGCAGGTTGGGGGGTGCCGGGGGGGGTGTTGGGGTGCTCGGGGGGGGTTTGGCCTCACCAGGGGCTGTTGCAGGGCTGTGCGGCCGCCAAGCAGCTCGGAGCAGAGGGTTACCTGGAGTGCTCGGCCTTCACCTCGGAGAAGAGCGTCCACAGCATCTTCCGGACCGTGTCTGGCATCTGCCTCAGCAAACCCCCCCTGCAGCCCCCTCGAAGCCCCCCCCGCAGCCTCTCCAAGAGACTCCTGCACCTCCCCAGCCGCTCTGAGCTCATCTCCTCGACCTTCAAGAAGGAGAAGGCAAAAAGCTGCTCCGTCATGTGAATGGGGGGCTGCCTGCCAATGAACCCCCTCACCCCCCACTCCCCCCAGTGTCTTCCTGCCCTGAGTCCCCAGGATGGGGTGGGGGGGCTGGCCCTGGAGCCCCCCCTGATGCCAATGGGGTGCCTGTCCCCCTCCCATCCACCCTGCTTCCAGCCCCCATGGAGCTGCCATGGGTGGGGGTGGGTCTCGAGGGAGGGTGATTGGCAGCCCCCCCCAACCCCGGGGGGGCTCATTCATGGACTCATCCCTTTTTACCCCACCCTGTCCCTCATCTGCTGCTTGCCCCCGGTGGGGTGGGGGGCGCTGTGGGGGGGGGGGGGGGGGTAGCTGTTTTATGGACTGTCGTTGGGGGGGGGGGGGGTGGTGTCTCTATTCCATGGTCAGTGTTATTAAAAGCTTATTTATTATCGGAAATATAATGCCCACCGACGTGCAGTGGGAGTGGAGTCCTCTTTTGGGGGGTGTCGGGGTTCAACGGGGAGGGGGGGGGGGGGGGGCTCAAAGGGGTCTTTCCCGCTCGGGAATGAGGGTCACGGGGGGGTGTCACGGTAGGGCCGGGGGGAGCCGCGCTGCCGGCGGAGGGAGCCGCGCGTCTCGGCGGTGCTGCGGCCGCGGGGGCTGCTGGGAGTTGTAGTCCCTGCGCGGAGGCGGCCTCGCCTTCCCAGCGTGCCCCGCGGCGGCCATGGCGGCAGCGGGACGCTGAGGCCCGGAGCGGCGGCGGTGGCGGTGAGCGGGGCCGGGGGTTACGCGGGGGCTGCTGGAGCCCCCGAGCGCCGGAGCGGGTCCCCGGGGCCGGGCCCTGCTCCCTCCCGGGGCCGGCTCCCTGACGCTGTCCCCGCAGATGGCCGGGGAGCTGGCGGACAAGAAGGAGCGGGACGCGTCCCCCGCAGCCAAGGAGGAGCGGAAGCGCTCCCGCTCCCCGGACCGCGACCGGGACCGCGACCGGGACCGCAAAGGTTCCCCCGCCAAGGACAGGAAGCGGCACCGGTCCCGGGACAGGCGGCGGGGGAGCCGCTCGCGCTCCCGGTCCAGGTCCAAGTCAGCGGAGAGGTGAGGGGGGGGCTCCCCCCGAAGGGCGGGGGGGTGCTGGGGGGGGGGGGCGGGGTTGGGCCATAAGGACCCCGCTCCGTAGGGATCGGCGGCACAAGGAGCGCGACCGGGACCGGGGCAAGAAGGAGCGGGACAAGGATGGGCACCGGCGGGACAAGGACAGGAAGCGCTCGAGGTGAGCCCTGGGAGGCTTGGGGGTGCCCCTGCTCCTCCAGGAGCGGCTCTGCGGGGCCCCGGCGCTGTGCTCGGTTCCTGATCCCCGGTTCTTGGCTGGAAGCTTGTCCCCGGGCAGGGGGAAGGATTCCAAGTCCCGGAAGGAGCGGGATGCGCGCAGAGCAGATGAGGAGGAGGAGAACACCCTGAGGAAGGACAAGGTGAGGAGGGATTCGGCTGGGAATGGCTCTGGGAATGTGGGAATCCCTCTGGCGAGGCAGAGCCCCCACTGGGCTGATCGGCTCGTCCCACATCTGCAGGCACAGCCGCTGTCCTTGGAGGAGCTGCTGGCCAAGAAGAAGGCTGAAGAGGAGGCGGAATCCAAGGTGGGAGCTGGAGCTGAAGCCTCCCCCCTGGGATGGGATGGATGGGATTTGAGGGGGGGGCACTTCCAGACCTGCTGTGACCCTGCCCTTCTGTCCCAGCCCAAGTTCCTGTCCAAGGCGGAGCGGGAGGCTGAGGCGCTGCGGCGACGGCAGCAGGAGGTGGAGGAGCGGCAGCGCCTGCTGGAGGAGGAGAGGAAGAAGAGGAAGCAGTTCCAGGAGATGGGGAGGAAGATGCTGGGTAAGGGGATGCCCCCCCCGGAGCCCTCCCGGCCCTACGTGGGGTTGTACTGGGCTCTGAGCCCTTCTCGTGCTCCCCAGAAGACCCCCAGGAGCGGGAGCGACGGGAGCGCCGGGAGCGTATGGAGCGGGACACAAACGGCACCGAGGATGAGGAGGGCAGGCAGAAGATCCGGGAGGAGAAGGACAAGAGCAAGGAGCTCCACGCCATCAAGGTGGGTCTGGGGTGACCCTGGGAGGGCTGCGGCGGGGATAGAACTCTGCCACTGAGCCTCTGCTCCCCAGGAGCGGTACCTGGGTGGGGTGAAGAAGCGGAGGCGGACGCGGCACCTCAATGACCGCAAGTTTGTGTTTGAGTGGGACGCCTCAGAGGACACCTCCATTGACTACAACCCGCTGTGAGTGGGGGGGTCCTGGGGCTGGGGGGGGTTCCCTGGGGGTGTGGAGCAGCTCCTGATGCACCCACCCCTTGCTCCAGGTACAAGGAGAGGCACCAAGTGCAGCTCCTGGGCCGGGGCTTCATCGCAGGCATCGACCTGAAGCAGCAGAAACGGGAACAGTCACGTTTCTACGGGGACCTCATGGAGAAGAGGCGGACACTAGAGGAGAAGGAGCAGGAGGAGTGAGCTGGGGGGGGGGGCCCAGGGGCTCTGCTGGGCCTGGGTGCAGCTTGGATGAGGGCAGGATGGTTCTAGCCTTCCCACAGGGTGAGCCCCAGCCCCTTCCTTACCCACACCCAGGGCTCGGCTGCGGAAGCTGCGGAAGAAGGAGGCGAAGCAGCGCTGGGACGACCGGCACTGGTCCCAGAAGAAGCTGGATGAGATGACGGACAGGGACTGGCGCATCTTCCGCGAGGATTACAGCATCACCACCAAGGGGGGCAAGATCCCCAACCCCATCCGCTCCTGGAAGGACTCGTCTCTCCCGCCTCACATCCTGGAGGTCATTGACAAGTGTGGTTACAAGGTGGGCAATGGGGGCTGCTTTGGGGGGGGGTCAGCGCTGGGAGGGGGGGGTTCTGTACTCATCCCCTGCCGCTCCCCTCGCCAGGAGCCCACCCCCATCCAGCGCCAGGCCATCCCCATCGGCCTCCAGAACCGGGACATCATCGGAGTGGCTGAGACCGGGAGCGGCAAAACAGCGGCTTTCCTCATCCCGCTGCTCGTGTGGATCACAACCCTGCCCAAGATTGACCGGTATGGGGGGCCAGGGACACTGCACGTGGGGGGCATGAGCCCCAGCGATCAACAGGGCAGGGGGACACTGCACAGAGGGGGGACACGTGGCACTGGGGGTGACGTGGCTGTGCCCTGCTCGTGCTGCAGCATTGAGGAGTCAGACCAGGGTCCCTACGCCATCATCCTGGCCCCCACCCGTGAGCTGGCCCAGCAGATTGAGGAGGAAACCATCAAATTTGGGAAACCTCTGGGCATCCGCACGGTGGCAGTGATCGGGGGCATCTCCCGCGAGGACCAAGGCTTCCGCCTCCGCATGGGCTGTGAGGTGAGTGCCCCGCACGGAGGAGTCCTGGGGGCTGCAGTTCACCCCCAGCCTGTGGCCACCAACCCCCCTGACTCCCCCAGATTGTCATCGCCACCCCAGGCCGTCTTATTGACGTGCTGGAGAACCGGTACCTGGTGCTGAGCCGCTGCACATACGTGGTGCTGGACGAGGCAGACCGCATGATTGACATGGGCTTTGAGCCGGACGTGCAGAAGATCCTGGAGCACATGCCTGTCACCAACCAGAAACCAGACACGGACGAGGCCGAGGACCCCGAGAAGATGTTGGCCAACTTCGAGTCAGGGAAGCACAAATACAGGCAGGTGGGTGCTGGGGGAGGCAGCGCTGTGGGTGCTGCCGTGGGGAGCAGAGGGCTGCAGGGAGCAGCAGTCCCGCTCCTGCCCCTCTGGGCCCATCGCTCCCTGCCCTGTGCTCCCATAGACCGTCATGTTCACGGCCACCATGCCTCCAGCTGTTGAGCGCCTGGCCCGCAGCTACCTCCGCCGCCCTGCCGTGGTCTACATCGGCTCCGCTGGCAAACCCCATGAGCGGGTGGAGCAGAAGGTGTTCCTCATGTCCGAGTCAGAGAAGAGGTGAGGATGGGGCTGCTGGAGCAGGAGGAGGGGTCTCGGGGGTGCTCAGGGGTATTTGTGGGTGAGGGAGCTCTGGGAGAGGCTCCTCAGCCCCGCTCTGCTCCTCCACAACAGGAAGAAGCTCTTGGCCATCCTGGAGCAGGGCTTTGACCCCCCCATCATCATCTTCGTCAACCAGAAGAAGGGCTGCGATGTGCTGGCTAAGTCCCTGGAGAAGATGGGGGTGAGCCTGGGCCGGACCCTCCCCACTCTGTGTCCCCCCTGCCCATGGGGACCCCATGGGTGGGGGGCTCCAGGCCCTGCCTGACCCCTCCTTTCACCCTCGCAGTACAACGCCTGCACGCTGCACGGAGGCAAGGGCCAGGAGCAGCGGGAGTTTGCCCTCTCCAACCTGAAGGCCGGGGCCAAGGACATCCTGGTGGCCACTGACGTGGCCGGACGTGGCATTGACATCCATGACGTCTCCATGGTGGTCAACTATGACATGGCCAAGAACATCGAGGGTGAGCTGTGGAGGGGCAGTGGGGAGCAGTGGGGGGCGCTATGGGGTGCCTGATCCTCCTCATCACCCCCTTGCAGATTACATCCACCGCATCGGGCGCACGGGCCGTGCGGGGAAGAGCGGCGTTGCCATCACCTTCCTCACCAAGGAGGACTCGAGCGTGTTCTACGACCTGAAGCAGGCCATCCTGGAGAGCCCCGTGTCCTCCTGCCCGCCGGAGCTGGCGAACCACCCTGATGCCCAGCACAAGCCCGGCACCATCCTCACCAAGAAGCGGCGCGAGGAAACCATCTTCGCCTGAGCCCGGGTTCCCCCGTGGGGACAGCGCACCCCCCCCCCCCCCGATGGCAGCAGCATCAGGGGCTGCCAGGACCTTTTGGCTGCTTTTGGTGCATCCAGGACTGCTGACAGCAGAGACTTGGTCCAAGGGCCCCCCACGTTGTCCCAGCCCTGCTTCCCACCCTCCCCATGACTGGTGGGGCTCCGGGGCCGGTTCCTCCTGCCGGGACTGGGCTGGTGCCCATCGGGGCTATTCCAGTCCCTTCCTTCCCTCCATCCTCGTGTTTTTTAGCTGCAATTCCAGGCTGCAGGAATAAACCTGGTCCCACACAGCGCCTCCTCATGCTCTCCCTGCCCTGTGTCCCCCCCATGCCCTGTGTCCCGTTCCTCCCCCCCCCCCCCCCGGCCACACGGACACAGCCCTCGCAGCACTTTCGTGTTTCTGAAACCGGTTACAGGGAAATCAGTGCTTTCTACAAAAGAAATTGTAACAAATCTCTGCCCCCCCCATCTCCTCCCTGCGAAGGGCCCCGGGGGGGGTGTTCTCATCGAGCAGCCCCCGGGGTTGGGGGGATGCTGTATTTACAGGACTCTGTGCGGTGACGTGCGGTGGCAGCTACAGGGACAGCAGGGATGGGGCAGTGAGTGCAGGCAGGGGGTGGCCCCCCCCCCGGCCATGGGCAGGGTCTGGCTGCCCCCTCCCATCCACGTCCCCAATGGGGGGTGGTTGCGGTGACCAGGACGCGGGGAGGGGGGACTTGGTGCAGAGCAAAGCGATTGGTGCAGCCCCCTCATGCCGGGGGTCCCATGCAGGGGTGGGGCACAGGCTGGGCCAGGGGAGGGACAAGGGGGGGGCACCTTCCCCTTCATTTGGGTCTGCTGCTCACCCTGACCCCCCTCATGACCTGGCCCCTGTGCCCATGGCAGCGGATGTGGGGGGGGGGAACTGAGGCAGGGAAAAGCTGTGTGGCTGAGCCCTGGTCCCCGGGGAAGGGGCAGGGGGGTCCTCTCGCCCACCCCACCCCCTGTGCTTATGGCTGAAGACGTCCCCCCGAGGAGGCCCCCGAGAGGGGGGAGATTGTCTGAGCACCCCCAGTGCGGGGCTGGGGGGGGGCCGCTTCCCAGCCGGGCCCCCCCCCTCCTTCCCTGCCTTCCGCTAGTAGCTGTCCTTAGCCCAGGGCCGGCTCCGCTGCCAGTTCCTGTCGTGGTTGCGCTCGCTCTGGCGCTCGGGCGTGCCGGGGCCCTGCATCCCGCTGTTGTGGTGCCGGTGGGGCTGGTACAGGTCGGGGTAGGGGTCCCCGAACTCCTCCTCCTCCTCCTCCTCCTCCTCCTGCAGGTGCCGGGAGCCGCGCTGGGACGCGACGCCCCATGGCCGGGGCGAGTTGTCCCCAGCATCGTCCGACGGCATCAGGCTCTCATGCTCCAGCGGTGAGTGCTCCCCGCGCTCCCCCAGCAGCTGCTGGCTCTGCGGGCACGGAAGGGGCTGGGTGCGTGGCCACAGCCCCACTGGGGTGCATTGGGGTGCACTGGGGGTGCACGGTGGTACCTGCAGCCCCGGCAGCCCCGGGGGCGATGGAGCGGCGTGTGCAGCGTGCGGAGGGTGGTGCGTGGCGCGCCAATAGACCTCCAGGTACTCGGCCAAGTGCTCGCAGGCATCCTCCAGCTGGTTCTCATCCAGGATCACATCAAACAGCTCCTGGGGGGGGGCACATAAAGGGGTCAGGGGGGTCCGGACCCCGCCCCTTGGGCTGTCCCAGTGGGGGTCCCATTGGCTCACCGGGGGACACTGCACCAGTTTGTCGGCTGCCATCATCTGCACGTTGAGGTGCTTCACTTGGGACTTGCCGCGGGACTTGATGAGCCGCTGCAGGACCTGAGGGGGCACAGGAGGCTGGTGGCATCATAGGGGACACCCGGGACCCCACCCCAAACCCGCGGGTACCCCCCACCTTGGGTGAGGACACCTTGACATAGACGATGATGGGTGCCAGGGAGGTCTTGGCCAGCTGGGCCGGGTGGTTGATGGTGTCGGCGTCCAGTACCACAAGCTGCAGGGACTTGGCCAGCTCAAAGATGCGCTCGATCTCGCTCTGCACCTCGGCTATGGGGGGGACATGGGGGGGGGGGCGCATGAGGCTGGGCTGGTCCCTTTGGGGTCCCTGCAACCCAGGGGCGCTCACCGATGCTGGAGCGGGTGGTGGAGCGCTCCAGAATCGCCTGCTTGCCCAGGTTGTTGAGGATGGAGCGCTTGGCCAGGGACAGGTCAGCCGTGATGTGGGTGATGGAGATCCTGGCGGGGGGCAGAGGGGTGGCAATGGGGCCAGGGTGTCCCCCTATGGCCATGGGGGGGGCCGGGGCAGGGGCAGGGCCTCACCTCCCATCGAATCTGTGCTTGAGGAAGTCGAACAGAGCTTTCTGCATCATGTCCGTGACCTGCGGGAGCACCGGGAGCCGCAGATGGCACCGGCAGCAGGGCCCGGCCCCCCGTGGGCACCCCTGGGCCCCACCATCTGCCATGGGGTGGGCAGGGAGGGGACAAGGGGCTCAGGCCCCCCCATCCCCCCAGTACCTCATATCCTTTCAGCGAGGGCCCCACCAGCACCACGGGCCGCATGGAGGGGACCACGTCATAGGGTGGGATGTGCTGTGTCTGGGGGGGGACATCAGTGCTCTGCACCACATAACTGGGGGGGTGGGGTGTGTGTCTCTGCCCCATCTCCTCCCACCCCTGGGACTCACCTGCTTCTGCTTCTGCTTGGCTTGGGGAGAGAAGAGGCAGGGGTTGGTGACAGCAAATGGGGAACCGTGCGTGCCCCCCCCCCCCAGGCCAGATCCGGCTCTTACCTAAGGAGGGGGGAGGCGATCGCCGGCTCCCGCTGTCGCCGAGGCCTGAGGCGTTGCCAGCTCTCCTGCGGGGGGGGCAATGGGGGTCAGTGAGGTTTGGGGGGTCCCGGTTTGGGGGCATCCGGTCCTTACCTGGCTTTCTGCTCCTGCTTGAGCCTCATGGCTTCCAGGCGCTGGGGGCTGGGGATGAAGGCGATGTCCCCCCCCTCCTTCACTAGGCGCCCAATCCACCAATCATTGCTGTATTTCTGGGGGGGGGCAGAACACGGTGAGGCCTCGGGGGGGGGGGGCCTTGGCCCTGATTTCCCCCCCCCCAGACCCCCCCTTCACCTCCTTGATGTGCAGGAAATCTTTGGCTTCGAAGTTGATGGCGGCTCCTTGCACCGGGCACTCCTCGTCCAGCGCCCCGCAGTAACTGACATTGGTGCGCACGGCAAAGGCGACCGGCTTGTGCTGGGGAGGGATTAAAGGGGGGGTTCACCAGAACCCCAGACCCCGCCGAACCCCGCAATGTGCCTTCCCCCCCCCCCCCCCCCCCCGTACCTTGGCCCTCTCGAGCTGCTGCTGGGCCTGGTTCTCCACCTCGCGCCGGGCGCCCTCCCGGTCCTCGTCCAGGGACACGTCGGAGTCCAGGGACGGGCGGCTGGTGTAGGAGTCCGCCGAGCCCTGCGGGGCCGCGGCTCAGTGCGGGCCGGCTGCGGGGCCCCGGCACAAGGGACCCCACGAACCCCGTCCCAAAGCGAGTCCCAGCGATCCCGGGGGGACCCATGGGGGGGACCCCGCTTGTGTCGTGTTCGCAACCACCCCGCCGGTGATCACCGGTTCCTGCTGTTAAGCTGCATTCAGATATTTATAGGCCCCTGGATGTGGCTGCGCGCCCCCCCGCCCCGCGCATCCCCCCTCGATCGCACCGGGGGTGCCCCCCCCCCGACCGCAGCAATATGGTTTCCCAGTAGGCACCCCCCAACATGGCCTCCCCAGCACGCCCCCCCCCCCCCCCCCCCCCATCATCGTCACCACTCCCCGGAGCATCCTTCACCTCCCCACCGGTAACAGCATCTCCCCCCGCCCCGCAGCCCCCGGCCCCGCCGCCCATGGGGGGTCTGGATCACGAACATTCTCCCCCCATCACCCGGTTCCCCATCACCCGGTTCCGGTCCCGGCGGCACCTGCCGGGGTTTGGGGGGGGTGAGACCGGTTCCTCCCTGCGGTGAGGAACAAAGGGGGCGGCCGGACCCCCCCCACCGGGCCCAGGCCCCATCCACAGGCACAGCCCCCAGTGCGCAATCACAGCCCCCCCCCAACCCCGGGCACGGGCCCCCCGCCCCGGTTGTGCCGGTACCGGGGCCGGTACCTCGTTGAGCAGGAAGGTAGCGCTGGAGTCAGAAAACGACATAGACGGGGCGAGCCGAGCCGAGCCGCCCGCGCCCCCCCGCGCACCTCCGGTACCGGCACCGGCTCCGGTTCCGGCTGCGGCTCGGGCTCCGCTGGCCCTGCCCGCTCCGCGCCGCCGCCGCTGCCGCCCCTCCCCGCCCGTCCCCGCCTCCGCCTCCCGCCGCCCCCCAGGGGCGCACGGAGCCGCCCCCGCTGGCTCAGCATGGGGCGGGGGGGGCGTGCTGGGGGTCGCGGCTACCCCTTCCCGGTGGGACCCCGGTGCAGCGGGAAGAGCCCCGGGGTGGGCTGAGGGGGGGTTGCGAAGGGGGCAGCTCCCGGCCGGAGGGGGCTGCGCGGTCCCCGCAGGCCCCGGCCGGGGGTCCCGGGGCTGCTGTGTGGGGGTCCCCCCGCTACCTCCATGCTCCGGTGCGGCGGCCCCGTCCCGTCCTGCCCCGAGCCGGCGGCAGCCCCATCTGCAGGGCGAGCCCTGCGGCGGGGCCGGAGCCGCTCCCGCCCCCCCGCCGCGCCCCCCCCTCCCGCCCCCGACCAGGGGGGCAGCGGCGGGCCCCGGGGGACCGGTGCGACCCGCCCCGAACCGCTCAGCGGAACGGGCACCGGTGGGACCGGCCCGGGATGCGCGGGTCGGGCCCGGCGGGGCGGGGGATACGGGACCAGATGCGGGCACCGGGCACCGGCCCCGGTACCGGGCAGCGCGGCGGGGCCGGCCCGGGCCCTCTCCGAGGTGCTGAAGGGGCCGCGACGGGCGCGGGGCTGGGGCCGGGTGTCCTCGGGGGACCAGGACAGGAGCGGAGCTGCAGGGGGTTCCCGGGGAGGGAAACGGGGGCTCGGGACCCCCTGCACTCCCCGGGGGCCGCCCTTGCCGGAACCCACCGGGGCCTCCCGGGTACCCACGGCCCCGCCGGTAGTGGAGGAGCGCTGGGGCCGGAGTGAACCGACGGTGAGGTAAGACGGGGGCTAGTGTCCGTGCCCTCCCCGGTGTCGATGAATGGACGGGGCGGGGCGGCCCAGCGGGACCCCCCCCGTTCCCCGTTCGCTCTCCGCTGCCTCAGTTTCCCCGGGCGGATCCCACCCCCCCCCCCTTCCCCCCCCCGGCAGCGCCGGTGCCCGCGGCCGGCCCGGCCCTGACGCAGCACTCGCTATTTTTAGCCGCGGGGAGCGGCTGTTGCGATGCCACCGGCGCCCGGTGCCGGCGCCCAGCCCCGGTTCCCGCCGGTGCCGCGGCTGGGGCGGGGGAGCTCGGCCTCTCCTCCCCGGTCCGAGCCTTAACGCGGAGCCGCAGGGCTGCTGCTCCCTGGAGCGAGCCACGGCGGGAGGGGGGGCCTGGCGGGGCTGCCCCACCCCGGTGCCGGTGCCGGGGCGGGCCGCTCACCTGCCTGCGGAGGATGCTGGAGGTGGTGTCGGATGAGGTGCTCCCATCCGAGCGCTTGAACCGGCTCTTGCGCTTCGGGAGCCTCCGGGGGCTCTGAAGGGGGAAGCGGCGGCAGCCGCCTGTCAGTCCCGGGCGGCACAGGGCGGCGCGGCCCCGGGCTGCTCTGCGGGGTAGAACCGAACCGAACCGGGCCGCAGCGGGCCCGAGGGGGGCGGAAGGGCCCCGGTGCGCTCACCTGGAAGGATCCGGGAGCCGCGGGCTGCGCCGGGGCGGACATCCCGGGCGGCACCCACCGGAACCCCCGGGATCCCGGCGGGGCCGCACCCGCACCCGACCGCGGTTCTCCACCGGGAAGGGCCGCGCCGCCGCCGCCGCGCTCCGCATCACACGGGGCCGCCGGGGGCGTCCCGGCCGTCCCCGCCCCCGCCTGCCCGCCCCCGCGCCCATCACCGTGTCGTCCGGCCCCACGGCCCCCGCAGCCACCGGCGCCGTGTGCGTTTGTGCGGGAGCCGGGGGAAGCTCACCGGGGATAGACGCAGCCCGCACCCCTCCGTGTGCGGGGGGACCGGCACCGGCAAGGAGCAGCCCCGGGGCCGCCGCGCGTGGTCGGGGGTGCGGGAGCCCCGAGTACCGCATCCAACCAGGATGGGGCATGCGGGGGCCCTGCCCCGCGTGGGGCAGGCCGGGGGTAAAAGGCGGATGCACTCGCCCCGCGTCCCCGCCGTGCCCCGCATTGGGAGCACCGGTACCGGCCCCCCTGCTGTCTCTGCCCCCCCCCCCCCCGCGACGGAACTTCCGCGTGCGGGCCCGCGGGGACTCGCGCCCGGCGGCGGCTGCTAATTAATGATTAATGATTAATCTGCGCTCCCCGGGGCCCGCCGCCGCCGCGGAGGGGGAGGGGGGAGCGGCCGGGGCGGGGGGGACCGGGAATGGGGTGGAGGCAGCGTCGGACCCACGGACAAGGGGGGCAGAGAGGACCCCGATGTGGGGGTGCCCTGAGCACAGGGCCCTGATAGGGGGGGATTGCGTGTGCACGGGGGGGGGGGGTGCAAGAACGTCCGCGTGAGCGCACGGGTGTTTGTGCACGCGTGTGCGCGTGCAAGGGTGCGTGCGCGTGCACGCCACGGGTGCCCTGGGGGGGTGCGCGGGTTCTTGTGCAAGGAGATCGATGTGCGAGGGGACCCGTGTGCAACACAAACACGCGTGCAACGGGGCTGCCCGCGTGTGCGGGAGCGCGCAGCCGCGCAGGGCGGGGGCGATGTCTGCGTGTGCAAGGGGCACACGCAAAGGGCTGGGTGCGTGTGCACGGGGAGGGGGGGCAGCGCGTGTGCGCGCTCCCGGCGGGGGGTGCCCGGCTGCGCGTGCCCCCGTTGTCCCCGCCATGTCGGTGTCTGTGTGTGTGTGTGCGCGGCCCCGGGGGTGCCGGTCCGCCCGCGCGCGCGCCCGCCGCCCCCGTGCGCCCGCCCTCGCCTCCCCCGCCGCACCGGGGCCGCACCGGGGCCGCCACCGCCACCGCCGCTGCGCCTTTAAGGCCGCGGGCCGGGAGCGCCCGGGAGCGGATCCGGGTGCGGGGGGGCGGGCACCGGCCGGGGCAGGGCCGGGGCCGGAGCTCGAGCTCGGGGCTGTGACCGGCACCGGGGCCGCTACCGGAGGGGGCCCGGCCTGGGCGCGGGATGGCGCGGAGGGGCTGCGGCGCTGCCGCCGTGTAGGAGCGGGCGGCGGCGGGGCCGTTCCCAGGCGCGGGGCCCCGCGGGCGGCGGCGGCGGAGGTGAGCGGGGCCGGGCGGGAGCGCCGGGGGCGGCGGCGGCGGCGGCGGGAGGCGGCCGCGGTGACGGCGGGCACCGGGATCGAGGCGCTGCGCGGGGACCGGGGCGGCGGCGGGGGGGGGCGGCATCGGGGTGGGCCGCGGGGCGGCGGGAGCGGGGCGGCCCCTGGGGTGACCGGTGCGGCGGCCGGGAGGAAGCTGGCGGGGCCGCGGTGATCGGGCCGGGCTCGGCGGGGGTCCCCGGACCGTGTCCGGAGCGGGCGGGGGGGGAGGCGGCCGCCGCCGGGGCCGGCCCTTCCCGGTGTCCGTTCGCCCGCGGCGGGGAGCGTGCGCCACGTCCTGGCCGGTTCTCGGTGCCCCGGGGCCGCGGTGCCCGGTGCTGCTCCTTGGCCTCCGTTCAAGACAAACAGGGCCGGGACGCCGGGGACGGGTCCAGCTTTGCCGCAGGTCACAGCACCGGGGCGGCCTCCGCAGGGCCGGGCTCCGGGCACCAGGCACCGGGAGCAGCCGTTCCCGCGGGGCCTGTGGGGCCGGGGTTGGGGTCAGCATTCCCCGGGGGGTGGGCGCGATGTCAGGGTGCGGGAATCGCTTCTTCCGCGGGCACCGGGGTCCCTGTCGGGTGTCGGGGGGGGGGGGGGGGGGGGGGGGGGCGCGGAGAGCTGCTGACCGCCCCCCGGCCCCTGCAGCATGTCGTGGTTCAGCGGCATCCTGGTGCCCAAAGTGGACGAACGGAAGACAGCATGGGGGGAGCGCAACGGCAAGAAGGGCGCCCGGCCTCGCGCCAGCCTCTGCAGCCCCCGCTACATGAGCTGCCTGCAGGATCCTGAGATGGAGCCCCCGGGCCCCCCCCGGGGGCTGCGCTGCACTTGGCAGGAGGACCACTACGGCAAGAAGGGGCCCGCGGGGGACCCGGCGCTCAAACCGGTTGATTTGGGCTTGGAGGATGGAGAAGCCAAAGGGCCAAAGGGTGCCGGTGGCGGCTGCGGGGGGCGACCATCGGCAGCCGGGTGCTGGCAGCGCCTGCTCCAGGTTTTCCGCTCCAAACGCTTCCAGTCGGCCAAATTGGAGCGGCTTTACCAGCGCTACTTCTTCCAGATGAACCAGAGCAGCCTGACGGTGCTGATGGGGGTCCTGGTGCTGGTGTGCGGGGTGATGCTGCTCTTCCACTGCCTGCCCGGCACCCCACACGTGCCGGTGGCCGCTGCTCTGGCCACTGCCATGGCCTTGTTCCTGCTCCTCATGGTGCTCTGCAGCCGCAGCGCCTTCCCCCAGGACTACATGTGGGTGGTGAGCTACGTCGTGCTGGGGCTGCTGGCCGGGGTGCAGGTGCTGGGCACCGTGGCTGTGGCGCCCCAGAGTGCGGCCGAAGGCGTCTGGTGGAGCGTGTTCTTCATCTACATCACGTACACGCTGCTGCCGGTGCGGATGCGCGCGGCCGTGCTGGCTGGGGTCCTCCTCTCCTGCCTGCACCTCGCCATTGCCTGGCACCGCAACACCAACGACCCCTTCCTCTGGAAGCAGGTAGGGATGGGGGGGTGGGATGGAGGTCACCATCACAGAGCATCCGAACTGGGCTTCTCTTCACTTGGACTCTTTGCACATGGAACATTCTGGATGCAGGAGGGATGCCCGGGGGGTTGGGGGGGTCAGCGTCCTGTGGGGTGGGGGCTCCTCATCCCGCTGGCTCTGCACAGAGCCACCATTGTGGGCTGCACCAGCACCCACAAAGCCCCTGTTGTGGGGCCAGCAGGAGCTCCTTGGGGGGATGCAGGGGTATGGGGGGGTCCCCTTGTCCCCAGGGCTGGGTGCTCCCCCCTCATTGTATGAGGCCACCGGTTACTCTTGCCCTGCTTGGCTAGGGCTGGCAACACGTGCTGTCCCCATGGGCATGGGGCAGGAATGTGGTGCTGGGAACAGAGGCCATAGGAGGGGAAGCCCCCCTCTAAGCGGGGTTAACCTCACGCTGTGGCCCTGCTCCCAGACCACTGGAGCACTATAAATATCCTTGGCCCTGATCCCTGGGGACAGGGACCGGGATGGGGGAAACCACAGGGCTCCGGCTGCAGCCGTTTCCGCTTCCCGGCCCTGCCCCGGCTTCCTCTGCTTCTGAGGGCCCGGCTGCATCCGTACCCCGTCCCAGGTCCTTGCACCCCTTTCCCTCCTGTCCTGGTCTTCTACAGCCCGGGGTCTCCCATGTTCACCCTTGCCTGGTCCCCTGTGTCCCTGCATCCCTGCCTCCCCCTGCTCCTTTGGACCAGCCCCCCTATATCAGAGCCAGGCTTATGGGGTGCAGAGGAGGGTGGCAGAGCTGGGGGGGTCCCTGCTGAGCCTGTGCCCCCCCCCAGCTCATCGCCAATGCCCTCATCTTCCTCTGCACCAACGTGGTGGGGGTGTGCACCCATTACCCGGCCGAGGTGTCACAGCGCCAGGCCTTCCAGGAGACTCGTGGCTACATCCAGGCACGGCTGCACCTCCAGCGTGAGAACCGGCAGCAGGTTGGTTGGGGGGGTCGTCCTGGGGTCCCCGAATGGAGCTGGGAGGGTTCCTCAGGCCCCCCCCCCGGTAATGGGGTGCTGCTGGGCTGCAGGAGCGGCTGCTGCTCTCAGTGCTGCCCCAGCATGTGGCCATGGAGATGAAGGAGGACATCAACACCAAGAAGGAGGACATGATGTTCCACAAGATCTACATCCAGAAGCACGACAACGTCAGGTATGGGGGGTTTGGGGGGGGTCATTGGGTATGGGGGGAGGGATGCTCTCCATGCCACGCTCTACCTCCTGCAGCATCCTCTTTGCGGACATCGAGGGCTTCACCAGCCTGGCCTCGCAGTGCACGGCGCAGGAGCTGGTCATGACGCTCAACGAGCTCTTCGCCCGCTTTGACAAGTTGGCAGCGGTGAGTTATGGGGCTGGGGGGGGGCTCAGAGGGTCCATGGAGCCCCCCAGTGACCTCCCTGTGCAGGAGAACCATTGCCTGCGCATCAAGATCCTGGGCGACTGCTACTACTGCGTGTCCGGGCTGCCGGAGGCGCGCGGGGACCATGCTCACTGCTGCGTGGAGATGGGGGTGGACATGATCGAGGCCATCTCGTGAGTGGGACCTTGAGCCCCATCCCCGGGCCCGGTGTCCCCGTGCTGGTGCTGAGTGGAGCCGGTGCCGCCCGCAGGCTGGTGCGCGAGGTGACGGGGGTGAACGTGAACATGCGCGTGGGCATCCACAGCGGGCGCGTGCACTGTGGCGTTCTGGGGCTGCGCAAGTGGCAGTTCGACGTCTGGTCCAACGACGTGACCCTCGCCAACCACATGGAGGCGGGGGGCAAGGCCGGGTGAGGCGGGATGGGCCGGGATGGGGAATGGGATGGGGAATGGGATGCGCTGGGTTTGGGGTCAAGATTAGCTGCGATACGGATTAGGATGCTCTTCTTTCCTGTTAGGGTGGTGAGGCACTGGAATAGGTTGCCCAGGGAGGTTGTGAATGCTCCATCCTTGGCAGTGTTCAAGACCAGGTTGGACAGAGCCTTGGGTGATATGGTTTAGCGTAAGGTGTCCCTGCCCATGGCAGGGGGGTTGGAACTAGATGATCTTAAGGTCCTTTCCAACCCTAATGATTCTATGATTCTATGAGATAGGCACTGGGATGGGATGGGATGGGGCACGGGATGGGCTGGGTTTGGGGTCAAGATGGGCTGGCATATGGATTAGGATGCTCTGGGATAGGTTGGGATTGGGGTCAAGATGAGCCAGGATTGAGATTGGGATGAGCTGGGACAAGGATAAGGCCCAGGATGGGTGATGTGGTGCAAAGAAAGGGATCTCGGCGCCTTCATCCTGGCCATCACCAGGCGCATCCACATCACTTGGGCCACGCTGCAGTACCTGAATGGGGACTATGAGGTGGAGCCAGGCCACGGGGGCGAGCGCAACGCCTACCTCAAGGAGCACAACATTGAGACCTTCCTCATTGTGGGCTGCAGCCAGAAGCGAGTGAGTTGGAGAGGGTTTGGGGGGAGCACCCCACACTTGGGGGTCACCCCTCATGGCTGTGCCCCCCTCACAGAAGGAGGAGAAAGCCATCCTGGCCAAGCTGCAACGCGCCCGCGCCAACTCCAGCGAGGGGCTGATGCCACGCTGGGTGCCCGAGCGCTCCTTCTCCCGCACCAAGGACTCCAAAGCCTTCCGGCAGATGGTGAGCGGCCCCGGGGGGGGCGGGGGCACTGGCCCCGGGGGGGCCCTGTTGTGGTGGGATTGGCTGCTTGATGCCTTCCTGTGGCTGCTGCTGGGTGCCCGCAGCCCATGGTCCTGAGGAACCCCCCCCGGGGTTCCCCTTGTCCTCAGCATCCTTTGGGGACCCCCCCATCTTCATCAGTCTCGGGGACCCTCAGGGCTCTCCCACCCTCACTGGTGTCAGACATTGACACCCCTATCCTGGGGGATAACCCCTGCAGATCCCCCCATTCCAACTCTGTCCCCCTTCCGTGGGGACCCCAGGGTTTGCCCCATGGCCCTGTCATCCCTGGGGGTCCCTTCATCCATGCTGGTGTCCCTGAGACCCCCGCATTGTGTCTCTGCAGGGCATCGATGACTCCAGCAAGGACAAGTAAGCATCCCTGTGCTGGGCAGTGGGGGGGTCACAGCTGGCTCCTCCGTGGGGTCCTGACCCACCGCTGTCCCCAGCCGTGGTGCCCAGGAGACCCTGAACCCCGAGGACGAGGTGGACGAGTTCCTGAGCCGTGCCATCGACGCACGCAGCATCGACCAGCTCCGCAAGGACCACGTCAAGAAGTTCCTGCTGACCTTCCAGACCCCCGAGCTGGAGAAGAAGGTTCCTGACCCCTGAGAGCCCCCTTCCCAGCCCCTCATCTCCCCTCCATCCCCTTCTCAGCTCCTCATCTCCCCCCCATTCCCTTTCCAGCCCCTCATCTCCCCCTCATTCCCTTCCCAGCTCCTCATCTTCCCTCCATCCCCTTCCCAGGCCCTCATCTCCCCTCCATCCCCTGCTACAGGGAACCACCCTGGTACCCTTCATCCCCTCAAATCTGTGCAACCCACTCAGCCAATTGGCTCCATGTTCCCTCCATCCTTCCACCTCATCTCCATTCTGTCCCCTCTGTGTGCCCCCACGCATCCCATCGATCCCATCCTATCCCATTGATCCCACCCTGCATTCCGCCACGCTCACCCCTCTCCTCCTGCAGTATTCCAAGAAGGTGGATGACCGCTTTGGTGGCTACGTGGCCTGCACCCTCCTTGTCTTCTGCTTCATCTGCTGTCTCCAGATCGTGATGTTCCCCCAGTGAGTGCCGCAGCCCCCTAGACCCAAAACCAGCCCCTGACCCCCTGGTGCTCACACCTTCTCTCCCCAGCTCCCCACTGATGCTCGGTGCCTACATCAGCATCTTCCTCCTGCTCGCCACCATCCTCTTTGTCTGTGCCATCTACTCCTGCGTCACTGTGAGTACAGGGCTATGGGGGGGGTGGTCGGGGGGGGGCTCTGCTGTGTGTGACGGGTCCTGCCCCCCACCCCCCAGCTCTTCCCCACCGTGCTGCAGCGCCTCTCACAGAGCATCGTCCAGTCCCGCGCCCGCAGCACCGGCATTGGCGTCTTCACTGTCCTCCTCGTCTTCATCGCTGCCTTCATCAACATGGTGTGAACCGGGCTGGGGGGGGCCTGGGGGAGCTGCGGGAGGGGGGTCACCCGCTCACCCCTCTCCTGTTCCCACCAGTTCTCCTGCAGCCGGGCGGCGCTGCGGGACTGCGCTGCCCGGGAGCTCAACGTCACCCCTGAGGCCGTGGGGCCCTGCGAGCTCCGCACCCTCAACGTGGCCCTGGGAGCCCCCCCGGGGCTCTGCCACCACCAGGGGCTGGTCTGCGACTTCCCCGAGGTGAGCACCCATGGATGCGGGGGTCCTGTGGCTGCGAGGCGCTGTCGGGGGCACCCATGGGTGTGGGGGCCCTGGGGCTGTGGGGCGCTGTTGGGGGCACCTATGGGTGTGGGGGCCCTGTGGCGTGCTGTAAGTGGCACCCATGGGTGCAGGGTCCCTGCAGCTGCGGGGTGCTGTTGGGGGCACCCATGGGTGTAGGGTACCTGCAGCTGTGGGGTGCTGTCAGTGGCACCCATGGGTGCAGGGTATCTGTGGCTGTTGGGTGCTGTCAGTGGCACCCATGGGTGCAGGGTACCTGTGGCTGTGGGGCGCTGTCAGTGGCACCCATAGGTGCTGCTCCATGCCGCGGTGTCCCCGCAGTACTTCAGCTACAGTGTGGTGCTGAGCCTCTTGGCCTGCTCCGTCTTCCTGCACATCAGCAGCATCGGGAAGCTGCTGCTCATGGTGGCCATTGAGGCCTCGTACCTGGTGCTGGTGGAGGGGCCTCAGGCTGCTCTCTTCGACAACGCGGACCTGCTGGTGGTGGCCAATGCCCTGTGAGTGCCCAGTGCCCCCCTGGGGGTCCCCACCCCGGTGCTGGGTCCCCATCACTGACCCCAGCTCCTCTCCCCACAGGCCCCCCTTCAATGGGACCCAGGGTAGATGGTGAGTGGGAACCTGGCACCAGTGGGGTGAGGGTGGGCAGCAACAGGACAGGCCCTGGGGGGCTGTGTTGTGAGGATGGGGGAGATTTAGGGTCCCCAGGGTGGGTTCAGGGTCCCGGGGGCAGGTTTGGGTCTGTTGGGCAGGTTTGGGGTCCCTGAGGCAGGTTTGGGGTCCCCGGGGTGGGCAGGGGGCAGGTTTGGGACCCCTGGGGCAGGTTTGGGTCCCTGGGGTGGGTTTGGGGTCTCTGGGGAGGGCAGGGGGGAGGTTTGGGGTCCCTGGGGCAGGTTTGGGTCCCTGGGGCCGGTTTGGGGTCTCCCGAAAGGGCAGGGTTCAGGTTGGGGTCCCTGGGGCAGGTCAGTACGTGACCGTGTGGTGCCCGCAGCGCAGCGCAGGGGAAGGTGCCGCTGCGCATCGTGACGCCGGCAGTGCTGGCGCTGTTCGCGCTGGCGCTGTACCTGCACGCGCAGCAGGTGGAATCCACCGCGCGCCTCGACTTCCTCTGGAAGCTCCAGGTAGGACCCGGGGGTGATGCTGTGGGGGGCACCGGGACTGGAATCAATCCCAGTCCTGGGACTGATCCCATCCCCAGGAATGATCCTGATCCCAGTCCCTGAGCACTGGGACTGATCCTGATCCCGATCCCGATCCCATCCCAAGGAGTGATTCCCATCCCCTGGACTGATCCCAATCCCATCCCCAGGACTAATCCCCATCCCTGGAAATGATCCCGGATCCAATCCCTGGGGATAATCCCCATCCCCATCCCTGTGCCTGATCTCATCCCCATGCCCTGGGAGTGATTCCACCCCAGGGCCCCAGGATCAAACCTATCCCTGTGTCCAATCCCTTCCCCATGCCCCAGCACTGATCCCATCCCAGCACCCCAGGACCAATCCCATCCCCATGCCCGATCCCATCCCCGCACCATGGTTGGCCTTCAGGCCATGGTGCAGCTCCAGGGCCACAGGGCACTTCCCATGAGTGCTGTGCGCCGCAGGCCACGGGTGAGAAGGAGGAGATGGAGGAGCTGCAGGCCTACAACCGGCGGCTGCTGCACAACATCCTGCCCAAGGACGTGGCCGCGCACTTCCTGGCGCGGGAGCGGCGCAACGACGAGCTCTATTACCAGTCCTGCGAGTGCGTGGCCGTCATGTTCGCCTCCATCAGCAACTTCTCTGAGTTCTACGTGGAGCTGGAGGCCAACAACGAGGGTGTGGAGTGCCTGCGCCTGCTCAACGAGATCATCGCTGACTTCGACGAGGTGCCCCCGGCGGCACGGGGGGCTGCAGGGGGCAGGGCTGGACCCCACAGGGGTGGTGTGCAGGGGATGGGATACATGGGGTAAGGTGCAGGGAATGGAGCTCACAGGGATGGAGCTAACAGGGGTGGGGTGCTGGAGATGGAGAGCACAGGGATGGGGTGCAGGGGATGATGCTGACAGGGGAGGGAGCACACAGGGATGGGTGCAAGGGATGTGGTGCAGGGGATAGGGTACAGGAGATGGGGTGCAGGGGATGATGCTCACAGGGGATGGAGCACACAGGGATGGGTGCAAGGGATGTGGTCCAGGGGACGGTGTGCAGGAGATGGGGTGCAGGAGATAGTGCACAGGGGGACAGAGCTCTCGGTCCCAGGTGCCATTGCCCCACCGTGCCTCCCCCAGATCATCAGTGAGCAGCGGTACCGGCAGCTCGAGAAGATCAAGACCATCGGCAGCACGTACATGGCGGCCTCGGGGCTCAACGCTGCCACGTACGACCGCGAGGGCCGCAGCCACATTGCGGCGCTGGCCGACTACGCCATGCAGCTTATGGAGCAGATGAAGTACATCAACGAGCACTCCTTCAACAACTTCCAGATGAAGATCGGTCAGCGCCACGCAGGGCCCCTACACACGCCTGCCCCGTGCACACACAGAGCTCGCACCCCTTTTAATACACCCTTTATAGACCCTTTATGCGCTCCTGTATATACCCTTTATACCTCCCATTATATGCCCTTTATACCCCTTTATACACCCCTTGTATGCCCTATATATACCCCTTTCTACACCCCTTATACTCCCCTTATACAGCCCCTTATAAAGCCCTCTATACACCCCCTTATATAGCCTTTATTCACCCCTTATACACGCCCTTATATACTCCTTATACATCTCCGTATATACCCTTTATACACCCCTTATACACCCCCTTATAAAGCCTTCTATACACCCCCTTACATACCCTTTATACACCCCTTATACAGCCCCTTATAAAGCCCTCTATACACCCCCTTATATACCCTTTATATACGTCTTATACAGCCTTTATAGATCCCTCTACCTTTGCCATTGCACATCCCTTTGCCCCCCCGAGCACTCCCAAACCCTTCCTCACCGCCTTCCCTTTCCCTGTTCCCCCTTCCTACCCCTTTCCCCTCTCCCCCCCACTGACCCCCTGTCCCCATAGGGCTCAACATGGGCCCGGTGGTGGCCGGGGTGATCGGGGCTCGCAAGCCCCAGTACGACATCTGGGGCAACACCGTGAACGTCTCCAGCCGCATGGACAGCACCGGCGTTCCTGACCGCATCCAGGTCAGCGGGGACCCTCGTGGGACCCCCATCACATCATTGCCCCCCATCACCCCATTGGCCCCCATTGCCCTCCATTGCCATCACTGCATTGCCCCCCATCATTCCATTGCTCCCATTGCCCCCATCACCCCATTGCTCCCATTGGCCCCCATTGTCCCCATTGCCCCCCATCACCCTATTGCTCCCCATTGCCCCCCATGATCCCACTGCCTCCCATCACCCCATTGTCCCCTCTTTAGGTGACCACGGACCTGTATCAAGTGCTGGCAGCCAAGGGCTACGCGTTGGAGTGCCGGGGGCTGGTGAAGGTCAAGGGCAAGGGGGAGATGACCACGTACTTCCTCAATGCCGGCCCGGGGGGGAGTTAGGCCCCCCCCCCCCCCCCCCCCGTGAGGGAACCCCCAAATCCCCCCATTAAAACTACAAAGGGAGAAATGGACACAAAGGGGGGGGGGGTGCCCCCAATGTGGGTGCTGAATGGGGGGGGTTAAGGTGCAGCCCCCCCCCCGACCCCCCCATGTGCCAAAGGATGGGCCCCCCCCCGGGGCTTTGAGGGGGGGTTGGGGGTGCCCCCGTCCACGTGCCAAACAAGTGCCGCCTGCAGGGGGGGGCAGGGCAAGCACCGCCGTGACTCCCCCGCCCCCCCCAGCCCCGGGGCTGCCAATGGGGGGGGGGCGCCCCCCCTTTTAAATGCAAAAAAATCATGAAGTGACTTTTTTTTCTTTTTTTTTTTTTTTCTTAATTTTAGCGATTTGGGGGGGCCAAGCACCGGGGGGGGGCACCGCTTTCCCCCACTCCTTAACACACACACACACCCCCCCCCCCCCAGCACAGAACTGAGGTACTTTGTCCTATGTGTGTACAGATAAATTATATATAAAACTCACTTTGGATACGAGCCGGGGCCTGGCGTATGCGGGGGGGGGAGGGGGGCGTTGAGGGGGAGGGGGCCGGTAGCGGGGGGGGGGGGGGGGGGCCCGGTACCGGAGGGGAGGCCCAATGCGCATGCGCGGCTCTTCTGTGCCCCTCCAGTGCGTGCGCGCCGCCGCGACTCTGCGACGCAATCCCGTAGCGGTGCGTGCGTGCGTCCTTCCGTGCGCGGGCGCAGAGCGCCATGGAGGCGGCGGCGGGCGGCGGGGCCGGCGGCTCGGCGGGGCGCCGCTGGTACTTCAGCCGCGAGCAGCTGGACCGGAGCCCTTCCCGCCGCGCCGGGCTCGACCCCGACAAGGAGCTCTCGTACCGGCAACAGGCGGCCAACCTGCTGCAGGACATGGGGCAGCGCCTCAACGTGTATCCGGCCTGCGCTAGGCCGCGCGGCCTGCGCTCGGGTAACCGCCGCTGCGGGGCGGGGAGCTCCGGAGCGGAAGGCCCTGGGCCGGGCCCGGGTGCACCGGGGCCTGGAGGGGGGTGAAGGGGAGGTGCGGGTGCCGGCGGGGCTCCGTGTGTTTCCTTAACGGCGCCATCAGGTCTCAGCTCACCATCAACACGGCCATCGTGTACATGCACCGCTTCTACATGGTGCAGTCCTTCACCCAGTTCCACCGCAATGTAAGTGCTGGGGCCGGGGTGCGCGGAGGAACCCCCTTGGGTGACACGGGGGGAGCAGCCCCTTTGGAGCTGTTGGGAGCCCCTGTTCCCTCCTCCTGGGGGTTGGATTTGCTTCGTTGCCTGGTTTCTAAGTGAGGAACAAGTCTTGTTTTGTTGCTAGAAGCTTGAACTTCCTAACTCTTGGGAAACTGCTGGCTCTCCCCTCTGCAGGCCGTGGTTCCAGCCGCGCTCTTCCTGGCAGCCAAGGTGGAGGAGCAGCCTCGGAAGCTGGAACATGTCATCAAGGTGGCTCGCGCCTGTTTGCATCCTTTGGAACCGCCTCTGGAACCCAAGAGTGAGGTGAGTGGGGAGATGGGAATGGTGGGGAGGGTGGGATGGGGATATGGGGATGCTCAGTGCCTGAAGGGCTTCTCTTTCCTGTTTGTGTGCTCGGAGCAGGGTGTGGATGTGACTGTTCTCTGCTCTTCCCACACGCTGATTCCCTAGTTCTGGAGCAGCTTTATCCAGGGAAGCTGAAGGGAGATCAAGCAGCCAATCCCTGTCTGCCCATGCAGGGTCAGGGACCAGCACTGAGGGGCGCCCTGTAACAAGCAGGAGCTGGGCCACTGCTGCCTCTTTTCCAGCCGGGAATCTGGGCCAGTTCCCCCCGTTCCAGTGGGATTCCCCTTTGCTGCTGTGGTGGTGGTGATGTGCACTTACACTGTGGGTAACGCGGTGTCCTCTCACCCCAGGCTTACCTGCAGCAAGCCCAAGACCTGGTCATTCTAGAGAGCATCATCCTGCAGACCCTGGGTGAGTGTTCCCAAGCAGCCCGGCATTCCCAGAGCCAGGAATGCTTTGCAGAGCACCACAGTCTTCTCCACAACAGGAGCCCAGGCAGCAAACTTTTCACCCCCTGTCTCTTGTTCTTGTCTCAGGTGTAACTCAGGAGTTGAAGTCTCTTTTCCCCCCTTCCAAAGCAGGTTTTGTGCTGCTTGGGTCCCAGTGTCCCGTTGAGTTTCATAATGCTCCATAATTCCTATGCTCAGGAAGCAGCTTGTGCTGAGCCGAGCAGCATGGCCTCCCTCGTTGCAGGGCTGCAGGGGCCACCAGGACCACAGGGGCTGGTGCTGGCAAAGCAGGGGCCGAACTGCAGCTTCTCCTCTTGCCCTTTTACCATCCTGCTGCTTCTAGAATATTCCTCATGGGAAGAAGCATTCCCCATGGGAAGAACCAAATCTGCTGCACACATGGACTGGTTTGAACTTCCCCTGTGCCTTTGGAGCTTCATGCCCACAGTGAATGGGAAGCTGCACCAAGGCTGAAGCTCTGCAGTGCTGGAGCCTCCTTCAAAGGGAAGGCGTCTGCTTCCTCTTAGCGTTTTGGGTGGCAGATGCCTTTGAGCAGATGCCATTGTCCCCTCCTTCCTCCCAGCTGCGCCGAGAGGCTTTGTCCTGCTGGTGCTGAGCTGGTTTGTGTGCACTGAGGGCTCTCAAGCTGCTTCTGGAGGTCTGGGAGCAGCAGCTCTGGGATTTGTGAGTGAGGAATCCAAGTCCTATGGCTGCGAGCGGAGCAGGGAAGGGAGGGAGCCTCCTCAAGGAAGTCCATGGGGTTCTGATGCCTTCATTGTCTTCTCCTTCCAGGCTTTGAGATCACCATCGACCACCCCCATACCCACGTGGTGAAGTGCACACAGTTGGTGCGAGGTGAGTGACGGGGCTGCTCCTCTGCGTAACCTCACCTGGGTGCTGTAAACCCCTTGTAGTGTCCCGGGGGCAGCGCCTTCCTTGTGCACCGAGCTCTGAAGTCCTCCTTGCTGCGGGGCACTCCCACTGTTGTGGGTCCAGGTGGTGCTGAGAGGCCTGGGTTGGGCTGCAGTGTGGTGATAGCTGTCACTTCACATACACTGACCCCCTGCTCTTTCCTTTTCTCTTGCAGCCAGCAAGGACTTGGCCCAAACTTCCTATTTCATGGCTACCAACAGGTTATTGCTTTACAATCGCTTCATATTTGGCAGAGGGTCTTATCTGGAGGAGAAGTGGCACCAGTGGCCCCAGGCATGGGGCGGCCTCTGAGCCAGTAGTGTTGGCTCTGAGCCCTTCCTCCTGCGCAGAACCAGCTGCAGCATCAGGATGGGATGCTCAGAACCTGCTTTCTGGGGAGTGAGATGGTGGTGAAGGCTCAAACCACCCCCAAAGCACAAAGGGAGGCTGGAGATGCATGGATGGGGTCTCACTGCAGAGTTAGCCCTGAAGTGGGGCTGTGAAGGTTGGCACCAGGGACTGGCTGTACCCCAGAAGGCTGATGTAGGGGGTAAAGGGGCAGTTGGATGCAGGCGTGAGGCCTCACAAGGGAAAAGTCTTGTTCTTGAGCCTCGGAAGCAACAGAAAGCCTTTGGGTTTCCCATCGGGAATGCTCTGTGTGGGGCTGGCCCAAGATCCTCACTGCAGGGCTGATTCCAGCACTTGCAGCCTTGCTTTCCCTGAATGAGCGGCTTCAGGAGCTCACGCTGGGAGTAGAGCAAGGTGTGGACATGGAAAAGAGCTCCCAAGAGTGGTGGGATGGGAGAGAGAAGCTGGGATAGGCCATGGCAGAGGCTGGTTTGCAGCCCGTGGCCTGGGGTGAGCGGTTGTTGAAGGTGGTCTGTAACCCATGGGCACCGTGTGGGTTTCCCAAAGGAAGGTGCTGTTGGTAACGTCTCTGTAGGGAAAGGCAGCCCTGAGATGGGTTTTATCCCTGCAACAGCAATGCAATCACGGGTTAAGATTGGAATGGAAATAAATCCAGGTGGAAAGGAGGAAACGTGGCCTCAGTGTGGCCTTAAAGTGATGCTAGGAGAGCCCAGAGTGAGGAATTGGATTGATGAGGCAGATAGAGGTGTTTTAACTTGGATTTCCTTCTGGCATCATCCCAGGGCAGGGTTCAGGCTCTCTGAGCACCCAGCCCCACTTCTTACCTTGGAAGAGTGGCCAGAGGCTCCCAATTCCCTGCCTTTGGCTTCTTGGTCTGGAGCAGCAGCGTGAGCTGCAGCTCCCTGTCCCCCTACATTGCCCTGTGCAGTGTGGCCTGACCCCAGCGTGATGAGGAGATGCAGGTCCTGCCATCAGGAGGCTGCCATTCCCATGGGGTGCTCCATGTGCTCCTGATGGGAGCCCGTGCTCCTGCAGGTAGAGAGCAGGATGCGTGCTGAGGGCATCGCTGCTCCCCTCTCCCACCTCCCAGTGCTGGTGTCTGAGTTGTCCCACTGGAGCCACCCACACCTTCAGTGCTCTTCCTCAGCTTGGGAAGAGCCAGCCCAGGAGCTGCGCTTGGAATTGCCTGGAGCAGAGCCCCCAGCAGAGCTTGGGGCTGGCAGAGCCTTGACCAGAGCTGCCTGCACCCAAACGAGCCCCAGCAGGAGCAGGGCTGGAGACTGCAGGGTTGGAGCAGGGGCAGGACCCCGCGGGGGTGTCCCCCCTGTGTCCCCAGCCCCTGCAGTGGTGTCAGTGGGCACTGGTGAGTGCTGAGGGTCAGGCTTGGGAGTTCATGGCTTTCTGTTTCTCTCTCCCTGCTGGTGCCGTCAGCCTGCATCTGACCACCTTCAGCCTGCAGTACACCCCTCCCGTTGTGGCCTGCGTCTGTATCCACCTGGCTTGTAAGTGGTCCAACTGGGAGATCCCAGTCTCCACGGACGGGAAGCACTGGTGGGAATACGTTGATGGCACTGTAACTCTGGAGCTCTTAGATGGTAAGTTTGGGAGCGAGGTTTCCCCCCCAAAAAAAACAAAGGCTCTTCCGTTGTGTTGGCATCTCTGGTCCTGGGTCTGCCTTCAGCCCCAGCCCATGGGCACTGCAGGGACTCCAGGGCTTCAGGTCTTGCCAAGGTTTCAGTGCAGCAGCAGCTTTTGTGGTCCACCAGAGATGGCAAAAGGCACCAAGGGAGATGAGTTTAATGTGGTCAGTGATGGTGGCTCGCAGTGTTCCCCTCCTGCAGTAGCTCCATGGCAGTGGGAGCTCCATCCAGCAGCGAGTAGGGGGTGCCCTGATGAGCGCTGCTCTGGCTGGGTCTGACCAAGAGGCCTGGCTTTGTGTCTCCTCTGCAGAGCTGACCCATGAGTTCCTGCAGATCCTGGAGAAGACTCCGAGCCGGCTCAAGCGCATCCGCAACTGGAGGGTAAGGACCTGCTCTGGGGTCCTGTGTGTGGCACCTCCGTGCAGTACTGGGGGGCAGTGGGGGCACTGCCTCTGCAGGATGTTGCTTCAGTACCAAACTGAGCTCTGTTGTGAAGAAGATGATGAGGTTTCAACCTCACCACCATGGCCTGGGGCTTTTCCCCCATGGGGAGGGATGGGGATAAAGCGGATCTAAGTGGGAGCTTGCCCCCCACAGCCCTGGGCCAGCCCCAGTGACCCTGTGCTCTCTGCCTTGCCTCCAGGCCTCCCAAGCAGCCAGGAAGTCCAAGGCTGACGAGCATGGGGACGACGAGAGCCTGTCGGAGCAGACCATCCTCAGCATGATCTCCCGGAACAACAGCTCAGACATGAACATCGCGGGGCTGATGAGCATGTCCACGTCCTCCAGCGCCGCGCTGCCGCCCGCCCCCGACTCCCCCAGCGAGCAGAGCAGCGACGTGGCCCAGCAGCAGGAGCACTGGTACCCCCCGGCCAAGCTGGAGCCAGCGCAGAGCCACCGGACTAGCGAGAGCTGCGGTGCTGAGCACCCTGGGCAGCAGCAGGATGGGGCCCCTTATCCGAAGCAGGGCAGCAAGAACCCACCAGCAGCCAAGGTGTCACTCAAGGAGTACAGGGCCAAGCATGCCGAGGAGCTGGCGGCGCAGAAGAGGCAACTGGAGAACATGGAGGCCAATGTGAGGTCCCAGTACGCCTACGCTGCTCAGAACCTGCTGGTGCAGCAGCAGCGAGAGGTGCAGGATAGGGATCCATCACCCATCATTCTGAAGATCCCCATCGGCGGCCCCGAGAACCCGGACAAGGGTGACAAGGGCTCAGCGCTGAAGCTGAGGCTGCCGGTGACTGGCGGCGCCGGGGAGCGGCCGCTGCCCTCCAAGCAGGAGGAGATCAAGATGCGCATCAAGGTGCCCCCGGGCGGGGACAGACACGGCTCCTCGGACGAGGGCAGCACCAAGGCCCGGGAGCACAAGGAGAAGCACAAGGGGCACTCCTCCAACCACCACCACCACCACCACAACCACCACTCTCACAAACACTTCCCCCCCCAGCTCGGCGCTGGGCCCAGTGGCACCGGCACCAAGCGCCCAGGGGACTCTAAGCACAGTGGCCAGCCTGGGGCTGTGCCCCACAAGAGCTATGGGCCCCTCTCCTCCTCTTCTTCCCGCAAGAGGCCTCTGTCTGAGGAGGCAGCCGCCGCAGCCCACGAGCACCAGCCCAAAGGCAGCAAAGCCTCCAAAGGCCCTGGGGCACCTTTCCCATACCCCCATCTCCCCACGGACGGGGGGGGCCTCCCCTTCGCAGCTGCCAGCAAAGCACGGGGGCCCCACAGCAAACTGGACAAGGGGCCTTCGGGGGCCAACGGGCACAGCTCCAGCCAGGCCAGTGACTACCAGGACACAGTGAACATGCTGCACTCGCTGCTGAGCGCACAGGGCATGCAGCCCACCCCCCCGCCCGCCTTCGACTTCCACTCCTATGGGGAGCTCCTGAACCCCCCTCGGGCTTCCAGCAGTGCCAGAGGAGCCCCAAGCACGGACAAACCCCGGCCCCCACCGCTGCCATCAGAACCGCCACCCCCTCTGCCCCCTCTCCCTAAGTAACCCCCCCTTTTTACTACTGAATCGGCCCTGCAGCCCTAGGCTGCCCTCAAAGGGCTGTTTGGGCTCCACTGCCTCACCAGAGAACTATTTTATTATAATATAACTTTTATTATTGCTATTTAGAGCGGGCGTTGGTGAAGCTGTGAAAGGATCAAACCCCCTTGCTCTGGTCCTTGCTCCTTCCCTTCCCCCCCCTCCATTGACCTGCAGTTAATGGGGGGCTCGGTCCCTGCCCCCCCCTTGTGGGGAACACACATTTGGGGGGGGATCTGGGGGGTATTTAAAAGATGTCACAGAAAATTTAAGACGTTTTACAAATAATTTAAGCAGTAACTTATACCTTAGTGCTTTGTTGCCTTTAATCGGGGGGGGTGGGGTGGGGGGGTGGTTATTGGGGGTGATGAGTGGAGGCGGAGATGAAGGGGAAGGCAGGGACTGGCGGTGATGGAGCTGCTCTGCTTTTGGGAGCCCATCTCCATCCCTCCGCCCCTGCTGCAGGTCACCCTTTCCAGCCCCTCCGCCAAAAGGGAACGGGGCCTTGTGGGGGTGTTCTGGGGTGGTTGGTGTTGAACGTTGTTGGGGTGAGGCTGCTCTTTGGGGCAGAGCCCAGACGAGCTGCCGGGGTCTGGCTCAGACACCGGCTGGGGTCGCACCCCGAGGCAGAGCAGCCCCCTGCTGCGTGCTGGCTGTGCAGGGCCCGATCCGGGGGGAGCAGCGTTCCCCCCCTCCTGCCTGTGCACTCGGGAAGCTGGAGGTGGGCAGAGGAGATGGCGGGGGGGTTACCGGGAGATGGACCAGGGCCAGGGGTGTCCCCGGGAGTCGGAGTGAGCACGGGTATGTACCGGGTATCCTGGGATGCACTGGAATACATCGAGAAAAGGGGGATGCAGCTGGATGGACCGGGACCAGGGGCGGGCATCGGGGTGTGTTGGGATGTACCGGGAGCAGGAGTGAGCACCGGGATGTAGCGAGCTCCTGTATCCCCCTTTCAGCTGCCGGTCCCTCTTTAGCTCGGAAGCATGAACCGGATCCGCATCCACGTGTTGCCATCGAGCCGCGGGCGCCTCCCGCCTGTGCCGCGGGCGCAGGAGCCGCTGGCCTGTGCGTTCACCCCGCGGGCCTGCTCCCAGCCCCGCCTGGACGGGCAGGAGTTCTGCATCAAGCACATTCTGGAGGACAGGACCGCCCCCTTCAAGCAGTGCAGTTACGTGTCCGCCAAGAACGGGCGGCGCTGCCCCAACGCGGCGCCCAAGACCGAGAAGAAGGATGGGTGAGCGCCCGCTGAGAGCAGGAGGAGCCTCTCCTGGTGCTGCTGCCGCCCTGCAGCCCAGGGACTCGCTCCTTAGGGGGTGTTGGAAGCTAGAAAAGGGCGCTGGGTGCTGTGGTTGTCTTTGCTCGCTGGTCCGTCATCAGGTGGCCACAGTGATGCAGGACCTGGTCAGAGCTGCAGTGCTGCTGAGGCTCCTGGAGCTGGTGCCCGTGGCTCATGCTCAGCACAGACCCTCTGGTGGGGTAGAGCCGGTGGCCAGGGTGTGCTAGTGCTGCTCTGGTGCATAGAAAACAGGGAGGGAAGGACCTTGGTGCAGCAGAGCCCAGCTCCCCTCGTGGAATGTGGCTGCTGGGTGTCCCCATTCCCTCTGGGACCAAGGAGCTGCTGTGGGCCAGCTTGGGAAGCGAGGTGGGAATGGCTGGGAGCAGAACCCACTCCAGTGGCTTTAAGGACCGAGCTCTGTTCCGCCTCAGTGTTGTGTCCCTGCAGGCAGAGGCGCTGCCCAAGCTCCAGGGGCTGATCCTGCTGTGCTCCAGGGCGGTGCTGAGCCCGTGTTTTCCCCCCAGCACCTCGCTGTGTGCGGAGCACGCCCGGAGGAACGCGCTGGCGCTGCAGGCGCAGGGCAGGAAGTCCCAGGCCAGGGCAGGGGGGGAGAACCTCCTGTGGCAGCTCAGCGCCTACGTCCGCGCCGAAGCGGGCACTCAGCCTGCGGAGAGCAGCCGCAGCGAAGCCACTCGTATCCTGGGTAAGGGCCACAGGGCAGGAAATCCGTTCTGGCATCATGGAATTGGGCTGGGATTAAGGGAGCTTAAAGCTCCTCCAGTGCCAGCCCCTGCCACGGGCAGGGGCAGCTCCCACTAGAGCAGCTTTTTCCAAGCCCCTTCCAATCTGTCCAGGGATGGAGCATCCAACCCATTCCAGTGTCTCATCACCCACACTTTCCTATATCCAGCCTGAACCCATCACCCCTTGTCCCATCGTTCCAGCCCCTGATGTAGGTCCCTCCCCAGCATCCTTGTAGCCCCCTTCAGCCACTGGAAGCTGCTCTTCTCCAGCCCCAATGTTCTCAGCCTGGCTCCATACAGGAGCTGCTCCAGCCCCTGAGCATCCCTCTGGCCTCTGGACTTGCTCCAGCAGGTCCAGTGCAGAGGCAGAGCCCCTGTGGGGTGTCTGTATGTGCTGTGCTGGTGCGGGGGCACGGGATGAGGGACAGTATCCTGTCCCTGTGCATCCCGCAGATGAGGACAGTTGGAGCGATGGGGAGCAGGACCCGGTCACCGTGGAGCAGACGTGGCGGGGGGACCCGGACAGCGAGGCTGACAGCATCGACAGCGACCAGGAGGATCCCCTCAAGTGGGTTGGGTGCTGTGAGCTCAGCTTGTGGGTGATGTTAATGGTGGTGCGGTTACCCTTGGGGCCCCAAGGCTCCCACGTCTTGGTTGTGAGGAGTCTCCATTCATCAGTGGGGTGTTCCTGCTCCTGCCCATGGCTCTGTGTGATCCAGGCGAGCAGAGCAGCCCCCATGGGCCCTGCTGGCTGTCTTCCAGGCATGCCGGGGTGTACACAGCCGAGGAGGTGGCTCTCATCATGAGGGAGAAGCTCATCCGGCTCCAGTCGCTCTACATCGACCAATTCAAGCGCCTCCAGCACCTCCTCAAGGAGAAGAAGCGGCGGTTCCTGCACAGCCGCAAGGGCGAGCACGAGGCCATTGGTAAGTGCTGGAGCTCTCTGCCTCCCCCCAGAGCTTGCCTCTTCCAGCCGGGGGGGTTTTGCCTTGGGAAGGGCTGAAACAACCACAGGAGGTGGCTGGGGCTGGGCTCATGCCTGCAGATGCTATCGTGGCGTTGGGAAGGTTCTTTTGCTCTTCAGAGTTGTCAGGAAATGGGACTACAAAGGGAATCGTGAGACAAAAGTGCTTGCTTTGGCTGGGATTTCCTGCTTTGGGGGTTCTAAATGCATGGATTCAGCCGTCAAGCCCTGTGGGGGGCAGCTAAGGTTGGTTCCACCACTTGTGCTCTGCTCGCATAGCCCTGCTCAGCACAGATGCAGCTCCAGCATGGCCTTAGAATAGCTCTTGCTGGAAAAGGCCCTGGAGCATAAAAATAACTGCAGTTTGGTACCTACCAATTTGGTAGAGCTCTTTATAGGCACCCAGGGATGGAAAAGCAGCTCTCGCCCTGTAATTACAGCTGGGAGAGCTCAGGGAAGCTTCCAGACCAGGCACCAGGAGCTGGACTTGGAGAAACCTCTGTTCTGCTGCGGGAATCAGAAGGGATCTTCTTGGGAAGGTGTCCCTGCCATGGACTGGGTGATTTAAGGCCCTTTCCAACCCAGTTCCATGAGTCAAAGCTGTCTGGGATGGGATCTGCTTTGCCACCACAGAATATGCTCCCAGCTCACGCATCCAACCTGGCTGCATCTGATGCTCTCTGGAGCTCTGGGTACCAGGGAATGGGATGGAAGCCAGGGGGAAGGGGATGTCCTGACCTCCCCCCTCCCTCCCCACAGGCAGCAGCCTCCTGACGGGCGCCGAGGGGCTCCTGGCCAAGGAGCGGGAGAGCCTCAAGCGCCTCAAGTGCCTGCGGCGCTACCGGCAGCGCTACGGGGTGGAGGCGCTGCTGCACCGGCAGCTCCGCGAGCGCCGCGCGCTGGCCTCGGACGGCGCGGCCCAGCAGGTGAGCGCAGAGCCCGCGTGAAAGCAGCGCCCAGGCGTTGGCAGCAGGGTTCAGGTGTGCAGCTGGGGACGGTGCCCCCAGGTGGGGTCCAGAGAGCCTGGAGTTCCTCAGGGATACATGGGTGGGAAACGCTCCATGGGGGGGGGCGCTGTTGGTTTGGTGGGGACCCAAAGGCAGGCCCTTTGGGTACACATGGGACTGAGTGCGGCCACTTCAGAGCTGTCTCACATTTCCAAGCATTCCAGGACCTGGCTTGAGTGGAGCCTGGCGAGTTCTCCCTCCTGCAGTAGAGTCCTGCCTTATTTCAGCTCTGTTTAATGGAAGAAGGGCAGGATGAGGAGTTGGAGGGTGCTGAACTCTTGCTCTTGGTGTGCTCTGAGCCCTGCTCTTGCCTCACAGGCCCATACCACCCGCTCCAGCCAGCGCTGCTTGGCCTTCGTGGATGACATCCGCTGCTCCAACCAGTCCCTGCCCATGACCAGGCACTGCCTGACCCGTATCCTTTGATCCTGTGTTCCTGTTTGCTGGCATTGTGTCCCTTCCTCCTCCTCCCGCTCTTTGGCCCTCAATCAAGGCCAGTGGTTTGCTGTAGCTGCTGGTTTCAAACAGGAGCCCAGAGGAAGCAGCTCCCGGTCTGTTGGTGCTCCCATCCCTGTGGATCAACCAATTCGTGTGGGAGCAACAGGAGCCTCTTTCCCAGAGCATCCCAACGGGGTCTCCAGTTCCCTGTCCAAGTAGGATCGTGTGGATGTGCCCTGGGCTAGGTTTGGGTCATGTTGGAGCTGCATTCACTGCTTGGCTTTGGGTGTTCTTCACCCTGGCTCCCAGGGAGCTGCTGTGGTTCCTCTCCAGTGCCCATGGAGCTCACAGCAAAGCCAGACTGGATCCCTCTGGAGCAGCCGGAGCTCCAGAGTGGGAAAGGTGCGGCTGGGATTCCTTGGGCTCAGCGTCTGTTGACACCAGCACCATTTTGCTTTTCCCATGCAGGAAAGGGATGAGCCCAGTGCTGGGATGCAGGTGGAGCTTCTCCCATTGGCTTATGACTGCCTCTAAAGGCAGTGCTTGAGCTGGATTGTCCAGACAGATCCAGATGTGCCCTCTCAGAGGCACATCCCCCTCCACATCTGCCCTAGACAGCTTAGGAAAGTGGGTTAAACCTGGTGCCTTTCCCTGCTGGATGTGGCTCTGGAAGCTAAACGGGGGGGGGGGGGGGTTATGGATGTGTCTTATCTGGAAGCCTTGATTCCCACCCAAAACCTGCTTCTCATTGTCATCCACATGGAGAGGGAGCCTCGCTGTGGGGACAGAGGATGGGCTTGGGCTGCAGCTCCTTGCTCCTGGTGGATCTGGTTGTGATTAAAGGCAGGAAATCCCATTTACACCTCGGGCAGGAACAGGTTTTCCATGGGGAAGGCAAATACATTGGGAAGATGGGAACACCAGAACTGAGCTCCCGCCTGTGGCTGCAGCATTGTGTGTGTGTGTGTGCGCACACCGGGAGGGAGCTATGCCTTTGGGATAGCTCCATGCGAGGGGCTGGGGGGGTTCCTGCCCTGGGATGGATGGGGGGGGTTTATCCCTGTTTGGGGGTGCTTTCCCTTGACCCCATCTCAGACATCTGCCAGGACCCGAGCCAGGCCCTGTTCCGGCCCTGCCGGGGCTCTGAGGACATTCCCTGCCCCAGGGCCGTGCCCCTGAGCCTGGGCGCGGAGCCCAGCTGCCCCCTGCACCTCCGCCTGCCCCCTCCCTTGTACGTGCCTGAGCAGGGCCCCGGGGGGGCTGAGGATCTGGGGGCTGCCCCAACGGAGCTGTACCTGAGCGCAGCCGAGCTGCAGCCCTCCGAGAGCCTCCCGCTGGAGTTCAGTGATGTGAGTGGGGGCCCAGCAGCAACCACCCCCCCCGTGGGGCTCTATGGGGTCAATCTCCCCCCCCTCCCCGCACAGATCCAAGGGGATTAGGTTGACTCTTGTTGCCTTAGGGCACAGGAGTTGCTGGGGGTGGGAGGGGGTGCAGGAGGCTCAGAGCCCCCCGACCCGCTGTGCTCTCATTTAAATCCTTATCTGGGGCTTTCTAAAGAGGATTTTCCCCCTCTTTTCCCATCGGGAATACACGAGGGGTTTAATCCTGGATTATTCTGCCCTGCTCAGCTTAAACCACTTGGAAATGGGGTTAAAGAGCAAACAGCAGCGGGGCCCTTGGGGCCGCTCCTGGGGGCGGCACCTCCATGGGCACTGAGGCTCCGGGTGCTGTGTCCTCAGGACCTGGACGTGGTGGGCGATGGGCTCCAGTGCCCCCCCTCCCCTTTGCTCTTTGACCCCTCCGTGGCGCTGGATCCGGCCCTGCGAGACGTGGCCGAGGCCGCAATCGACATCTTGGGCCTGGAGGAGCCCGAGGAGCGGGGCAGCGGCTTCCCCCCGGGCCCCGACCTGCAGGTACGGACCCAGAGCCGTGGGGGCCCCCCAGCCGCTGTTCATGGCGTTGGAGACGCACCCATGCATGGGCTCTGTGCCCCACGGTGTACCCATGGGGTGCCCTGGCTCCATGGCTGCCCAGTGCCACCCTTGTGCCAGCCCTGCTCCCCCCCGAGGCCCTCACTGAAGACCTCCAGTTCGCTGTAGCTGCTGGTTTCAAGCAGGAGCCCAAAGGAACTTGCTCCCGCTCCATTGGCGCTCCCAGCCCATGGAATTGCCAATTCCAGCAGGAGCAACAGCAGCCGGGGGAGGAGGGGGTCGCAGCCATGCCCGGTGCTCCTGCACCCACCCCTGCCTCTTGTATCCCAGCAGTGCCCCCTCGCACCGGAGGAAGCCGCTGCCTCCACCGAGCTTCACGGAGCCGCCAATGGGAACGTGGGGCCGGGATCCGGGAGCGCCGGGACCTGAGAGCAGCTCCAGGGCTCATCCGGCATCATCCAGGAGCTGGGGGGGGGGCTCCATGGGGAACCCCACAATAAAGCGATGGAGCTCGTTGTCCGTGTCCGTGTCCTGCAGCCGGGTGCGATGGGGCCGGGGGGAGGGCACCTCCGGTCCCCGCGATGGGGGAGGCCCCACGGATGGAGGCGGTGGCGGCACCGGGACCCCCCCCTCCGCCCCCGGGCGCGGATTGGCGGCGGTGGGGGCGCAGGGCGGAGCCGGCCCGGTGGAGCCATGACATCACCGCGGCCGCCGCCGCCGCCGGGCCAGCCCCGGTCCCGGCCATGCCGCCCCGCGCCGCCGCCGCCGCCCCGCCGTAGCCCCCGGTGAGTCCGGTAGCGCCGCGGCGGAAGGGGGGGGTCCCGGGGAGGCCGCGCCGCAGCGCTGCGGGGAGGGGACCGGGACCGGGGGAAGAGGCACGGGGTGTCTCGGCCCGCCCCCCGCGTGTCCCGGTTGGTGTCCCCCGAACACCCCGGGGGGTTCCCGGTACAAGGCAGCTGAGCCCGGCTCTGCCCGCTCGTCTTCCCTGTGTCCCCAGTGCGTCCCCCACTGTGCTCCTCCATCCCACTCGTCCCCCCCGTCCCCACTGCATCCCTGTTGTCCCCAGTGTGCTCCTGCTGTCCCCAGGGTCCCCACTGCATCCCTGCTGTTCCCACTGCATCCCAGTTGTCCCCACTGTGCTCCTGCTGTCCCCAGTGTATCCTGGTTGTCCCCAGTTGTCCCCTCTGCATCCCGGCTGTTCCCAGTTACCCTGGTTGTCCCCAGTGTCCCCAGTGCATCCCAACTGTCCCCACCACATCCTGCTGTCCCTCATATATCCTGGTTGTCCCCAGTGTCCCCACTGCATCCCTGCTGTCCTCGGAGTCCCCACTGCATCCCAATTGTCCCCACCACGTCCTGCTGTCCCCAGTGCATCCCGGCTGTCCCCAGTGTCCCCACTGCATCCTAATTGTCCCCTCTGTACCCCGGCTGTCCCCAGTGTCCCCACTGCATCCGAGTTGTCCCCAGTGTCTCCACTGCATCCCAGTTGTCCCCAGTGTCTCCACTGCATGCCAGTTGTCCCAGTGTCTCCACTGCATGCCAGTTGTCCCCAGTGTCCCTGGGATGTCCAATCTGTCCTCAGCACGGCCCTGCTGCCCCAGGGCTGTATCTGCCTCATCCCGCCTGTCCCCGGGGTGTCCTTGCTGTCCCTGGCGCATCCCTCCTGTCCCCGGGCTGTCCCCAGCGCGTTCTGGAGCAACCCAGCGGGGTTGCGGGCACTCGGGGCTGTCACCCCCATGTCCCCAGCGTGGGACAGGCCAAAGCCACCCATGGGGCCACAGCCCGGGCTCTGGGTGCCCCCGTGCTGGGACAGGGACCGACCGCAGCGTCCCTCTATGGGGACCCCCGGTTGTGGCTCGGGGGGGGGGGCCGGGCTGCTCTTCCCCTCCAGACGGAGCCTCACTTCCCCCCGTGACGCAGCCGGAGCCGCGGCCGCTTCCTGCGCCGGGGTAGCCGCGGGCACCACCGGGACCCACCAGGGGGGGACACGGGGGCAGCACGAGCGAGGGGACCTGGTGCTGCCGCGCAGGGACCGGCGGCACCCGCGGGGTGAGGCCGAGGTCACCCGGGCCAGGGGGTTGGGGTGACCGGATGGGGCTCGGTGGGGACGTGGGGAGCATCGCACAGGGCCCCCCGTGCCCGTGCCCCGAGCGGGGCCGGAGGCTCCGGTTGTTTCGCTGCTCTCGGTGCGTTGCCTGGGAAGAGGCGGCGGAGCTGAGGTGAGCTCCGAGCCCGGCCCCGTTCGTTGGGGTGCGGGGTAGGTGCCTGGAGCCCCGGGGACACCCCGAGGGGTGTTCAGGCTCCGGGGGTCCCCGTCCAAAGCGTGCTCCAGGGCGCCCTCTCCATGGGGCGCCCTTTACCCCCGGGAGTACCCGGTGCTTCCTCTGCCTCCGGTCTCCGCTGCCTCGGTCCCCCCCCGCGCCGGGTCCTTGGGGCGGGCGCTGGCGGAGCCGCGCACCGGAGGCGGTGGCGGCCCCGGCTCCTCCCCGGCCGCGGCGGGAAGGCGGAGCCGGGGCCGTCGCCTCCCAACAATAGCGCGGCCGGGCCGGGCCGGATGGAGCCTCCGCTGCCGCCGGGACCGACCCCGGGGCCACGCTGAACGGGGTCGAGCGGCGCCGCCGGGAGCCGCGGGCGTGAGTGCGCGGGGCCGGTGCCTGCTCCGGGACGAGCGGCACCGGCGCCGGTGGGAGCCCCGGTGGGAGCCCCGGTGGGAGCGGCGTGTGCGGCACCGGGATAGAGGGGGGCCATCTGCACCCGGGCTCCTGTGCACCGGGTGCTGCGCGTTCCGGGGCCAGCCCCTGGGCGGGGGCTGCACATCCCGCCGGGCTGGTCCCGGTGCGGGCCGCGGGGCTGCTGCACATCCCCGTGTGCGGGGACCGGGGCTGGTCCCAGCGCCCCTGCGCGCCCGGGAGGGGCTCCGTGTAGCGGTGGGGTCGGGGCTCAGCCCCGGGGCTCCCCAAGGCCCCGTCCCCCTCCCTCAGCGCCGTTCTCCCGGGCAGGTGACGCCGCGGGGGAGCCCCGAGCGAGGAGGCGGGGAGCCCGGCCCGGTGCTTGTCCCCCCGCAGCCCGCGATGTCGGAGAGCGTGGCCGAGGCGCCGGGAGCCGGGAGCGAGACGGGCACCAGCCATGAGCTGCTGCAGCGGCTGCGGGAGCTGGAGGTGCGGAGGGGCCGGGACCGCTGGGAGCCAGTGCCCAGGCACCGCGAGCCAGGGCAGTGCTTCCCTGCTGCCCGGGACACCCGTCCCACCGGGCAGAGGAGGGTCCCATGGGGGGTCCCCGTCCATCACCTCCCCTGGGCCTGGCAATGGCGCTGCCGTGGCTCAAGGATGGGGACAAGGACACAGGGAAGGGGGACAGAGGAGGGGACCCCACAGACCTCAAAAGCAGGGTCCCAGGGGCTGGGGGCCACCCCCTGAGTTGTCCCTGCTCTGTCCCCAGGCAGAGAACTCAGCCCTGGCCCAGGCCAATGAGAACCAGCGGGAGACGTACGAGCGCTGCCTGGACGAGGTATCCCGGGGTTGCGCATGGGACACGCGTGAACATGCGTGAACACGCGTGTGCTGGGCACGGGGCTCCCTGGGCCCTCACCACGCTCCCCCCTCTGCTCCCCAGGTCGCCAACCACGTGGTGCAGGCGCTGCTCAACCAGAAGGTGGGTGTCGGGGGGGGTCTGAGGGTGTCGGGGGACACGGGGAGCTCCTGGCTCATCCCTCCCCATCCCGCCCCATCCAGGACCTGCGGGAGGAGTGCATCAAGCTGAAGAAGCGAGTCTTTGAGCTGGAGCGGCAGAACCAGGCACTCAGCGACCTCTTCCAGCAGAAGCTGCAGCTCTCGGCCGGGTCCTTGCCCCAGGTAGGGCCGGGGCTGGGGGGGGGGGGGGCACAGGGCAAAGCCTCCCCCCCAAACCTAACCCGGTGCCACCCCCATCTCCAGCTGCCACCGCTGCCCCTGGAGGCCCCCAGCAGTCCCGAGCCGAGCTGTGCCGAGCAGCCACCACCCCTGCTGCCCCCCGGGTGCTGCCTCTCTCTGCCAGAGGTGGGTACCAGCAGCTCTGACCCCCCCGTCCCCTTGTCCCCCCTCGCAAAGCTCCTGCTATTGCCTCGCCTGCAAGTGTGGTTCCCCCAGCCCGCGGTACCCCCCTTCTGGGGTCCGTGGTGTCCTCTCCTCTGGTGTTCCCATCCTTGAGCCGTGGCATCGCCCTTTCCAGGCCCATCTGCCCCTTGTGTCCCCATCCCCAGCACAGGGCGGTGACGGTGCCCGGCCCCCACAGGTGATGCCGCCGGTGCCGTCGGGCAGCCCCGGGCTCAGCCCCGCGCCCCTGGACGCCCTCTCCCCCTTCTTCAAGAAGAAAGCGCAGATCCTGGAGGTGCTGCGCAAGCTGGAGGAGTCGGACCCGCTGCTGGCCCCCCCCCCGGCCTCCCCCGGCTCCCCCGACCCCTGCTCAGCTCCGGCCTGGGCCTTGTGCCCGCTGCGGGCGCCGGGGGCTGCCGGGGGGTGGCGGGGGGCCGAAGGCAGCCCCTGCTCCTCCCCGGACGAGCGCCTGGGGCTCAGCGCCTTGGCCGAGCGGCTGCTGCGGGGGGAGCCCGGCTGCTGCCGCCGCAATGGGGAAGCGCTCGGGGGCGGCCCCCGGCAGCGGCGCGGGGGGGAGCTCCCCGCGTCCTTCCTGGGGCTCTGCGGCCCGGGCGAGGAGAGCCCCGAGGGGGGCTTCGCGCCGCTGTCGCCCGGGGGGGCCCCCAACGCGCTGCCCTCGCCCCCCAAGGTGCTGAAGCTGCCGCCCCCCCCCGCGGGGCTGCGCCTCAGCTCGCAGCTCGCTCCGGCCTCCAGGATCCCGTGTCGCAGCGGCAACCCGGAGGCCCCCCCCAGAGCCGCCTCCCCCGATGCCCCCCCCGAGCCCGGCTCCCCCGAGGCCCCCGTCCTCCCCCCCGGCCGGCCCTACGAGGCGGCCGAACAGCCCCCGGGCCCCGCTGCCGGTGGCGAGCGGGCGGCAGCTTCGCCCCCCAGCACCCGCCGGGGCACGGGGGGCTCGGCCCCGACCCGGCGCCCCGGCAAGAAGCCCCCCGAGCCCGGATACCTCCCCTTCAAAGAGCGCCTGGCGGCCCTGGGCAAGCTGCGGGGGGCTGAAGGCCGGGAGCCCCCCGGCCCAGGCCGGCCCGAGCGGGGCCATGGGGCTGAGCTGCGCCCCCCGTCCCGAGGGGGGGGCTTGGGGGGCAGCCTGAAGCATCCTGAGCCGGTGCACGCCGGGGAGCCCCTGGCGCGGTGGTACTCCTCCGGCTCCATGGGGGAGCCCGGCAAGGCGGGGGTCAAGGGGCGCCATCCCGGCGGCAGGACCCCACCGCGCCCCCCCCCGGCGCCCCCCGCCAAAGCCCCCCGCAGCCCCCACGGCAGCCCCACGAAGCTGCCCACCAAGGCGGGCGCCAGCAAAGCCCTGCGGGGCGAGGAGCCAGCGGGAGCCAAAGCGGCGGCGGGGCCGCATAAAGCACCCGCGGCCCCCGAGCCCCCCGGTCCGGGCCCGCTGCCGGGCGCCGACGCGCACTCGGCCATCGAGGAGAAGGTGATGAAAGGCATCGAGGAGAACGTGCTGCGGCTGCAGGGGCAGGAGCGGGCGCCGGCGGCCGAGGCCAAGGGGAAGGCGGCCGGGGGCTTGGCCAGCTGGTTCGGGCTGCGGCGGAGCAAGCTGCCGGCGCTGAGCCGCCGCGGGGACGGCGGCCGCGGGCGGGAGTGGGCCGGGACCCCGGCCCCGCTGCGCCGCGAGGTGAAGCTGGCGGCGCGGAAGCTGGAGGCCGAGAGCCTCAACATCTCGAAGCTGATGGAGAAGGCCGAGGACCTGCGCAAGGCGCTGCGGGAGGAGCACGCGTTCCTGCAGGGGCTGGCGCTGGAGAAGGGGCGGCCCCGCGGCGCCCCCCGCGGCCCCGGGCCCCTCCCGGTGCTGTACCAGGAGGTGACGGCAGAGACCTTCATGCAGCAGCTCCTGGACCGGTCAGTGCCTGCTGCGGGGGCGGGCCGGGGGGGGGGTGTGCGGGTCCGGGGTGCCCGCCCCACGCTGTGCGCTCCGCAGGGTGGACGGGAAGGAGGCGCCCTACGAGAGCCGCCTGGAGCACAAGCGGGAGCTCTGCGACCTCCGGAGGGTCCCCCCGGACGCCAAAGACCCCCGGCTCTGCCGCCCCCCCCGCAACGGCATCGTGGGACACCTGCGGGAGGCCCCCGACAAAGTGAGGTCCCCTCCCCCCATCCCAGCCCTACATAACCCTTCCCCATCGCCCCCAGCAGCCGCTCACCCTCCGCACCCCCTATAGGTGCCGGATGTGGGGCTCCGAGAAGAGCTGCCCTCGGATGAGAGCTTGTCCGAGTCGGGGACGTCGCAGCACTTCGCCGGTGAGGGGGCGCCGGGGGTGGGATAGGGAGGGATGGGGGGCACCAGGATGAGCACCCCCCCAAACCACCGGCACTGATTCCTCGCCTTGTGCCTGCAGCCTGTGGGTCATTGACGCGGACACTGGACAGCGGGATCGGGACCTTCCCGCCCCCTGACTATGGGGGGATCCCCGCTAAGAGCACCCCAAAGCCGCGGGGCCGACCCGAGCCGCTGCCCTCTGGGGCCTTACCAGGGCGGCCACCAGCCAGCACCAAGGTTCCGCGCAAGGCCCGGACGCTGGAGCGGGAGGTTCCGAGCGCCGAGGAGCTGCTGGTGCTCCCCAAACACCGGAGTACCCCGACCTGCCGCCCCCCGCCCCCCTCCGGCCACCGCGCTGGGCCCCCAGGTCAGCGTCCCACGGGGAATGGTGAGGACAAGGTGCTATGGGGGGGCTCAGCGCCCCATTGGGAGTCACGGGGAGGCCCAGCCGAGCGCTGCCCCCCCTCAGTTCCCTTGTTTCCCCCCAGACGCCGGTGCCGATGCCGGGAAGCCGCGGCGCGTGCAGCAGAGCAAGAACTGGACCTTCCCCAACGCCAAAGCCTGCGGCGCCGCCGACCCCTTCCTGTGCCCCGCGGCGGGGCTGGAGGGGCTGCACCGGCCCCCACTGGTAAAGGGAGGGGAAGGGGGGGGGAACGCGGTGCGAGTGGTACCGATGGGAAGAAGGGGGGCATCACTGACCGCGCTGTTCCCCCCCCCGCAGGCCCCCGCCTGCAGCCCCGCCGCGCACCGAGGGGCGTCCCCGGAGGCGCCGCTGCCGCCCGCCCTCAGCGCCAGCAGCAGCCGCACCCCGAGCGCCTCGGACGTGGGGGACGAGGGCAGCACCGAGGCGGCGTCGCGGGACGGGGGCCACGCTCCCCCGGGGCTGGAGCACTCGGAGTCGCTCAGTGACTCCCTCTATGACAGCCTCTCCTCCTGCGGCAGCCAGGGCTGAGCCCCCCCGGCCGCGCTCGCTCGTCTTCCACAGCCCCCCCCAGGCCCTGCTCCCTGGTACCCGGGATGGGGGGGTCCCGGTGCCCCATTACCCCCCCCATCACCCGGTTCTCTCCAATGGTGCTATCGCCGTGTACAGCCCCTGCCACCGGGTTTTTAACTCAATAAAGGTGCCCCCCATCCTGCCCCCCCCCCCCCCCCCCCCCCCGTTTATTTATATAGTCCTTGTGCAGCTGCTGTGGTCTCCGCCCGCGGGATGGATGCACGGACACAGGGATGGACACGGGGATGGGGCTGAGGGTTCCATTCTAAGCGTTTATTGAATCATCCCGGTGTACAAAGAGGCGGTGGCGGGATTAGGATCGCTCCGGTTAGGATTGCACTGGCCCCGCCGCTGCTTTCCCATTGGATTTCTTGGCACTAAAGGAGAATCTGGCTGCAGGCAGGTCCCGCCGCCCCCCCCCCACCCCGGGTACCACGGGGACACGGTGACTCTGGAAAGCTCCAGAACGTATCAGCCATGGGATACGGGACCTGGGATAAGGGGGTGGGGAGGTGGGAAACAGGGGGTTGGGGAGAGCCAAATTCCAGCAGGATCCACAAATTGGCCGGTTTCTAATCAAAGAAAAGCTTGAACAAGAGAAAAACCCACAGAGGCGAAAGCTTCCGGCTGCTTCTTACGGCAGCAAAGCGCAACCCTGGAATGCACCAGAGAGAACAGGGATGGGCGGGATGGGGA